>NW_015636840.1:196811-201894 GCF_001515625.1 Sinocyclocheilus rhinocerous
AAAACTACTAATTGGCCAAAATGCTTCGTTTGACTTTTCGGAGATCATCTGCTCTTCCCTGTGGATTACCTCTCACCTACTTTTTGTACGATCTGAATTTCTGCGTATTGAATTTTAGAATATTGAATTTGATGTTCTGAATTTCCTCTTCATCTTGAAAACTTGAAGCTGTATTTTTAAAAACTGGATATTTGAAGTCAAAGAATTCAGAACAAAAAATGTGCTGCTTGAAAATACATGTCTAAAACACTGCTTTAAAAAAATCAGTTATGTTAAATTTCAAATGTTCAATATTCAAGTAAAAAATAAAAAAAATCAAATTCAGAACTATGTTAAATGCCACATAATATTCAGTTTTGATAAATGCCACTTGTCAATAATTCAAATTTATACAATACAAATTCAAATAGTTTTGTCATATTATAAGCTCCATACATTTCATCATCATTTAATGAATGAATGCTTCCATGATTGCTAGGAAAGGTGTAAAAACTTCTCATAAAATCACATAAAATTCAATTTACCACCCGTGTTAATTTGCAAATAGACCTGAGTTTTGTGAATATTTAAGTCGCTATGATCTATAATGAGCCTAGTTTATATAGCAGGCGTGTTTGTGCTGAAAAGGTTTACATTGAAATGCACTGAAATAATTACAAGCATGTGGTACAACTGTTTCGTAAATTCACCCCATAATGTGGCATAATGAAGAGATTGTTAGTGTCTTATGTTAATGAGAATTTGCCATCGTTTGTATGCTTAATGAGCTACATTAACACCATGAGAAAAGTCATTTGTAATGAAACCATCACTCTGAAAGGGGCTTTTCTTATCTTTAATTTCACTCTGATTTCCTAGACTAGATATGTGCAGGAAGGATGCAATGATTGATTAAACAGGGTGCTGTTAGCATTTGAGCTTATATCTGCATTTCAACCATTTCAAACTGCATGTGAAGTGTTTGAAGATGCATTGAATAATCAGTTATGAGGACATTTTCGTTCATTTATAGTAAATCACATGTTAGAGAGCAGTTTGGGGTTGGTAAGATTTTTTTATATTTAAAAAAAAAAGCCTGTTATGCTCACCAAAGCTGCATTTATTTGATCAAAATGCAGCAAATATTGTGAAATATTATAAATATAAATATCATATAAATATTACATATTTTATATTTTAACATGTAATTTATTCCTGTGATTGCAATGCTGAATAGTCAGTAGGGCTGTGCGATATTGAAGAAAAATGCGATATGCGATAACTCAAAATAATGCGATATTCGATATGCGATACAATAATGCTTAAAAGTGCCACATGCTCAGATGAAACAGTTTTACTCAGCTGTTGCTGAGTCAGTTCTGTGAACTTCAATAACTATCTTGTGTCATATACAGGGCCGTTTTAACCATTGGGCTAGGCGGGGCTGAAGCCCCGGGGCCCGAGCAAGGAGGGGGCCCGTGATTGGCTGTGGAGTAGATTGACTGGAGCGACGATCGCCAAAGCCACCACGCCCCCCATTTATTAGCGCTGTTATTTAGTGGATTTATATTGTTTTTGTGTTTGAACAAACTATATTTATTTAAGGGTTGAGAGATCATCCGGTAGAAATAAATCAATCGTTGATTGAAGCGCGTCATGATGTAGTCTAAGCTTATCATTTCATGGCGTTTTAAGCAGGTTTTAAAACAAATGGTTTCTACTGTTCATGGACATTACGCTGCGGGGCAGAATTCATTCTGGTAAAAAGGATATTCACCCAAAAATGAAGATACTGTCATCATACTTACCCTCAAATTGTTCTAAACCTCTATGCATTTCCTTTTCCTCCTCAACACAAAAGAAGATATTTTGAAGATTGCTGGTAATCTTGGTGGTTGCCATCGACTTCCATAGTATTTTTTTTCCTACTATGGAAGTCAATGGCAACCACCAACTGTTTGATTACCAGGGTTATTTGTATGTATGTATGTACCAATAGTTCCTGTAAAACCACAACAAATTCCTTGTGTTTGCGCACACTTAAGTGGCGAATAAAGCTCATTCTGATTCTGTTTTCTAATATAACTAGCATACATGTTTCACTTTTTGTGAGAAGAAAGCACCCCTACAACAACTTCTGAAAGTGAACGGTAGTGTTTTACTCTAGCATTACATAAAAATGTCATTTTAACATTAGTGTAATAATTTTAACATGAGTTTAGGAACTGAATAATAAAAAGGAAAAATACAACACTGCTTAGTATTTACTCTATGAATTCAATATGGTTTCTTATTTAAGCTACAAAAGTTATTTAGGTAAGAGCAGTGAGTGATTTTCTCTTTGTCTTTTGTTCATGGCCCCAAATATTGCAAGCTGTAGCGATATGCCTATTGCGATATGTACATTTGCGATATTTCGATAATTTCGATATATTGCACAGCCCTAATAGTCAGCGGTCATTACTGCAGTTTTCAGTGTCATATGATTCAGAAATCATTGCAATATGCTGATTTGGTGCTGAAAAAAAATTCTTACCATTATCAATGTTGAAAATCACTGTACTGCTTAATATTTTTATGTAAAGTGTAATACATTTTTAGTTCTATACTGATTAAGAAAATGATTTTTGCTTGTAGTCCATTTATGTTTGTGTTTCCATTAAGGTTGTATGTCTCTGTTGTGCTGGACATTGATGTAATTTCCTGAGAAATAAGCTACTTCTTTAGTCACCATTCCTTCTTATCTTTGTACTGTGTACCTGACCTGGAGCATGTCATTACATCTAATAGTGAGACGTTTCACAAACTGCCTATATTTTGCTGTGTCTGTCTGTAGAGGTGGAAGGAGAAGAAAAACGATAAAGCTGAGTAGAGATCTATCAGTTCTGGTGGTCCTCACTAACTCTGTGGCCTCTCAGGAGTGTTTAGATGAGGGTGAGAAATGTTTTCTATTTTACCATATCTGATTACTATGGAAGCCCATTTCCGCCACTGAATTAAAAAAAAAAAGTAATTGCGACTTTTATCTCACTATTCTGACTTTTTTTCTCATAATTGTGAGAAATAAACTTGCAATTGCAAGTTATAAAGTCAGAATAGTCTTTTGTAACTTTCATCTCGCAATTCTGACTTTATAACTCACAATTGCGAGTTTATATCTCACAATTATGAGAAAAAAAGTCAGAATTACAGGATATAAACTCGCAATTGCGAGAAAAAATCAGAATTACGGGATAAAAACTCAGACCTTTCTCGCAAATGCAAGTTTATATATCGTAATTCTGACTTTTTTCTTGTGATTCTGACTTTTTCTCAGAATTGTGAAATATAAACACGCAATTGCGAGTTATAAAGTCCAGTTCTGAGGGGAAAAAAAGACAGATATGTTCTCAGAATCACGAGTTTACATCGTGAGATATAAACTTGCAATTGCGAGTTATAAAGTCAGAGTTGCGAGATATAACCTCGCAATTCTGAGAAATTTCTCAGAATTGCAAGGTTATATCTCGCAATTCTGACTTTAAAACTCGCAATTGCAAGTTTATATCTCACAATGTAAACTCGCAAATGTGAGAAAAAAAGTCAGAATTGTTAGATAAAAAGTTGCAATTACCTTTTTTATTTTTTATTCAGTGGCAGAAACGGGCTTCTATAGAGTACTGATCCCTGCTGTCAAGGTTTTTGGCATATAGATGTTTTTTTTTTGGAAAAAAAGCTTTTGCTACAAAGATATGTTGTGAATCCACTTTACAGCAAAGGCTGTTTCAAGAACATGCATCTAACCCAAGCTTTCTTGCACCATCTCTCTCAGGATCACCCTATAATGTTCTGTCGTTTAGTGAGACACGAGCTCAGCACCTGGTGCACCATCGATCTGAGCGCTTCTTGACTTTCAACCAACGACAGCTCTCTCGGATCTATCCCTCTGCCTACCGGATTGACTCCAGTAACTTTAACCCACAGACGTACTGGAATGTGGGTTGCCAACTTGGTGAGGAAAGACACACAGATGTCCAAGCACAAAAAATGGACACTCATGACATTTACATAGATACAAACATGCATACATACAAAAATCTTCATCTCTGTTGTTGCCTATACATATTTTCAAAGAGAATGAATTTTCTCCCTCATTCATGCTCGTTGTATATTGACAAATTGTCACAGCATGCTTACAAAAAAATAATATAAATAAATAACAGTATCAATGTGATAAACATTTCAATTCATTTTATATCTTATATGACAGCGGGTATGCTTGTCCATGCAAAATGCATTCTGTTATGCATATTCAGGATCCATCCATAAAGAAACTTATCCAGTCCAATTTCACATTAGTTTCAATGATTTTTGTAAGCTCACTCACTGATACGATGTGTAAAGATTTAGATCCATAACATCAAAATTGCCAAATGCACCTGTGACCCAGTTGACCAACTGATCCCCCTTTGTGAGTGTATGTGCATATGCTATGTATTTTAGCAGTCCCCTCTATAATGCCATATGTTCCCTGCTGTGCATACCATCTGGGTCTTGGTTGTGCAGACAAATTGATAAGTTGGCACACTTGTGCAATTTTGCATATGCAAAGTCATGTATGAAAATGCACATATGAACTTTCCACATGCACACATAAGCACTATCCACGGCACAAACACATTACATATAAACACACATAGAGTGGGGGTGCAAACGTCAGAGCCTACAAGTGAAAGTGCATTAGTTTTACATTTCTATAATTTATTTCTATAGTTTTATTTATCTTTTGATAGCAGTGACAATGGGCCTCATTCATGAAACATGAGCAGAATAAATGTTTGTGTAAATCGTTCGTAAAGTTGTTCTGACGTAAATTTTCGGATTCATGAAAGTGTTCGTATATTCAAAATGTTAGTTGGTACCAAAGAAATTTACACCTGCTCCCTGCCATGTGTAAATGGTGCGTAAAACGTTCTGTGTTCTTTTTGGCAAACTGATGACACTGAATTTTGATGCACTGCCATCATAATATTGTACAAGTTTGTTTGCTCTGTGCTTTTTTTTTTCTTTTTTTTTTGTGGCTGAGAGTTGATAAACTGTTTAGCTTTGGGTAAAACGCAGCGCT
>NW_015636840.1:201966-222322 GCF_001515625.1 Sinocyclocheilus rhinocerous
TACTGCCGTGGATATTCCACATCATAGCAACCAAATCGACAGCTGGAAAAACTCTGTGCCACCAAAGCATTCTCAAGCGCCACCAGCTGGTCATTTTAAGTAGAGCGCCTGACATTTTTCAGCAGGCCAAAAACACTTTGGTGGACACACGTTATTGAATATTTATTGTTAGGCATATGGCCTATAAGTCTTTTTTGCATTTATGCAATATACTGGGGCCAAAAATTATTCAGACACTTTGACTTGATCATGTTTTGATTCTGTTCTGGCTCGGGGCCAACTACCATCGCCCTGTGGACCTCCCAGACACCACTGGACTAAGTTGGAGGGAAGGTGTCTTCCGGTGTCTGGGGAGTGTCCGGTCCCGAGCCAGAACCAGTCCGCTGCCGTCCGCGGCTCACTCAAACCCGCCGCCATCCGCGGCTCCCCCAAGTCAGCCAGCAGTTCCCGAGTCAAGTCAGCCGGCAGTTAATGTGGCAAGCCCAAAGGACGTTAATGTGGCAAGCCCGCCGGGTGATAATATGGCAAGCGTTGCATGCGTTTATGAGGCTCCTGTCGGCTCCAGCCCCAGAGCTCGCTCCAGTGTCGGCTCCAGACCCAGAGCTCGCTCCAGTGTCGACTCCAGCCCCAGAGCTCGCTCCAGTGTCGACTCCAATATGGCGTGAGGACACGCCTTCCGGAGGGGGGCGTTATGTCCTGTGTTTTGTGTGTTTTTCTCTGTGACCCAGTTTCTGTCTCCCGCGTATTCAGTTAATTTCATCCCAGGTGTTTCCCATGTGTAATTTCCAATGATCCCAGGTGTGTCTCCTTAGTCCCTTGTTATCCTGTGTTTAAAAGTCCGAGTCCTTTTAGTATTAGTGTTGTAGTGTTGTCCGGTATTATGTCAACTCCCTTGTGCTACGTGTGATTCCCCGCGATTGAAATAAACTCATTGGTTTGTACTCCTGGTTTCCTCGTTCCGTGCTCCACACAGTAGCGCCCCGTGACAATTATACACATGTACATATACCCATACATATATATATATATATACATCCACCTACATAAACTCCTACACACCTGTCAATGGAAATATTAATAAATAAATCTAATTAAATCTAATTAAATATATAAATGAAATGAGCTACAACTGACGGCTTACACAACTTATACTGTCTCACAGATTAATACTCTTTCACTCTGTAACTTAACATAGGAACAAAAACAAAAGGTAGTAGTAATTTATATTAACCTTACTGCCAGATGCCATTTGAAAAGTATCTTTATTAAGATTTTACCAGCCAATATCCAAATCTAGTTAAGACACACAGAGCGCTTATCTTTCCATGACCACTAAGCTCTTAAAAAGCTATAAATCAAGGTTGCTGATTAAGGACTTTACTGGGTTCCATATTTTTACAGATGTCTTAGGTCTATTAGATAACTTGTATCTATTTTCTTTGTCTGTTTAAGCCGAGTAAATGAACCAAATTTATTGTCAATATATAAATCTCTAATGTAAACTAAACCCTTTTGTCTCCACTGGGAGACGACTTTATCTTGTTACCCTGGGAGAAAGGCATGGTTTTACAAATTGGGCTGTCCAGATACATGAGGAAGATCCAGAAAAGACTTAATCCACTTCAATATTTTAAGGACGTTATGGAAGCTGCACTTAATATTTCTGTGGAAATTGTGATACTTTAACTACTTTTATAACTGTGATATGTTATTTTCAGAATTCTTTGATGAATAGAAAGTTCAAAAGAGTAGTATTTATTTGAAATATAAATCTTTTGAAACTTTAGAAATGCTTTCACTGTCACTTTTGATGCTTTTCGAAAATAAAAACATACACATTTTCTTAAATTTGATGATGGTCAATATCAAAAGATTGATTAGTGACCTAGTGACCTGTAGAAATAGCGTAGCAGATATAATTCAGTTTTCATTTTACATAATACCAGTTCTTTGTTTTACAATTTTAAACAGAGTGTGTGAATGATGAGGCAGCTAACAGAAATGAAGCAGCAAATAATCAGATGAACAAGAAGAAAAAGGGTAAAGACAAAGTAAGTCAGAAATCAGAAATTAACCAGGAACAAGACAGAAAAAGATGCAGGAGCATTGCAAAAGCAAGTGTGTGTGTGTGTGTGTGTGCCATCATAAGGATCCAATAAACAATAGTAAATTGGAACTTGTGGAGCCGCAGCTGAGTTCTGCCCCCTGGTTGTTTATTAAATAAAATGCTTACCAGGCCATGATAAAACCTCATAGTTTGTTAGCCATCCAGTTTATTTAGCTTTACACAGATGAATAAATACATGGAATTATTTTGCTGAAAAACATCCTGAATAAATGAAGGAAGGATGGTAAAATATAAGGAAAGAGAGAAAAATGGACTCAAGAAATAATGTAATGAAGGTTTGGAAAAATAGCATGAAGGTTTTTCTTTTGTTTAACCCACAGTGGCTTTAAACTACCAGACTGATGGCCGTATGATGCAACTGAACAGAGCCAAGTTCATGGTGAATGGAGGCAGTGGCTATGTGCTCAAACCTGGCCCAATGTGTAAAGGTACACATATGCATTAAAAATACTGTTAAATCAAAATATACGACCACTGTGTTTTTGTCACTGAAGACTTAACTGTAAAAATTACTTGACACTTAAGTGTAAAGTTATTCTTCAATTACTCTCGGGAGTGTGTTAATCTCTGAAAATCTATTCCAGGCTCCTTCAACCCACTGAATGATGATCCGCTCCATGCTAATCCGAAGAAACAATTGGTGATAAAAATCATTAGTGGACAGCAGCTGCCCAAACCTCCTGATTCAATGCTGGGAGATCGTGGTGAGGTAAGCAGATGCCACCTAAGAGTACATTTCCAATCGGATTCAGAGTTGAAATGCAGTTTATATATTTGCAGTTTATATATTATATATTTGACTTTTGTGGACTTTATTCATAGATCATTGATCCCTTCGTTGAGGTGGAGATTATTGGTCTTCCGGTGGATTGCTGTAAAGAACAAACCAGGGTTGTGGATGATAATGGTACAGCTTCACTGGTTTTGCCTATGTGTCTGGGGATTTGTTGAGCTTATTTGAACAGAAATAAAGTTTTGGGGCATTAACCTTTTTTAACTTTTGGTGTGATTGTTAATGCAGGTTTCAACCCTGTGTGGGAAGAGACTGTGTCTTTCACACTTCACATGCCCGAGGTGGCTCTAGTGCGCTTCCTGGTTTGGGATCATGACCCCATTGGACGAGACTTTGTGGGCCAGAGAACTGTAGCTTTCAGCAGTCTCATGCCAGGTAAGAGAGATTCTATTGTGTGGTTGTCTCTTCAACTATGGAAAATTTTGGACCGGTGGTTAAATAAGTAAAGTAAAGTAAAGTACATCAGAAGATATGCATGCAACCTATTTTTTTTCGGTCGTTTTACATAATAGAATTAATTACATAATATGTTCACATAGTGTTAATATTGCAGTTGAATGAAAATAACAAAAGTATTTTCTGTTCACAAGTGATATTTACCTTTCATCATCATCACAATCATATTGGATTTGGTTTGTGTAAAAATTTAATTATTGTACATTATATAAATCAATTATATACATTTTAATTATATATATATATTTTTTTTATAACCTTCATGTAACAAAAAAGTCCAAAACTGGTGTAATAAACTCAGCCCTTGGGACATAAAAGTGCCTGTAGTTTAAGAAACAACCATGTATGTTAGTAAGTGTCACATTATCAGCTAATTACATAACTGATATAAGCAGATTAAAAAGACAAAAAAAGACTACAATGTGACTGAGATAAACTGAGATAAAAATATCTCAAGATAAAAAGAAATCAGGGTCATTAATTAGCATGTCAAGTGTGAGGGATAGCACTCAGAGTGGTGTCATGTGAAGCATGTCATTAGAGTAATGGAGGCCTGAAGTGCTGCCTTTGGACATGTCTGCTGCTGAACTCTCTCGGCCCTCACGCAGACAGTCACACGGTCTCACCGATGGAAGACATGCTACTGTGCTAAAGCTACTGATGACACCATGTCTTCTTGTTTTTTTTTCAGTTGCATTCACTCTGAATGTTCTCACAAATGCAAATGCCTTTCTTCCATCCCATTTTCAATCATTCCTCTTCTTTCCCACTCCTGCAGGATTTAGACACGTTTATTTGGAAGGAATGACAGAGGCATCCATTTTTGTCCATATCACAGTGCATGACATCTATGGGAAGGTGAGCTTATAACTATACAGACAGCTGTACCTAATCAGTCTGATAAAGATCCACAGCCATTTCCACTGGGCATGTTACCAATTTAAAGGGGTCCTATTATGCTTTTTCACTTTTTGAATTTTAGTCAGTGTGTAGTGTGCATGTTTAGGCATAAAAAAGATCTTCAAACTTACAAATCTCAAAGTCCACTCCAAAGGGAGATGTTTCGTTTAAAAAAAAAAATCCCTTTTCAAGAACTACAACGAATGGCTCGTTTGGACTACAGCGTTTGTTTTCCGGGCTTTGTGATATCACAAAGCGGCTCATTGGAATATCATTACAAATAATCCATAGGTCCTCATATGGCTTGTTAACTGAGGGGTGTTACAGAGTATTTGTTAAATCTAGCTAACAAAATATATATTGTGTGTTTGATTGGTCCAGACACTACAGTACTGTAATAATGTAAATTATGTAAAAAGAAAAAAAAAATTTTTTCAAACCACCAAGCATGAGAACATGTTCTAGAACACCCCCAATACAAATTCAAGACATTGTAAAAGAGCATAATTGGGCCCCTTTAAATTCTACTCTCTATTTCTTCATGCATTTAGTAATTAGATCAGTTCCTATTCATTATTAAAGCAATATTTTCCAGGAACTGGTGTGTTTTGAATGAATTAAAAGGTGTTAAAAAACTCAGCTGGTTAGCATAACAATCTGTAATGCAAGCTGTTGTTTCCATCCATTTCTACTGGTGTGACTAAACCTGTGACTGTGACATTTTTTCTCATTTCCATCTCAATACAGAAAAACAGATCAGCAAAAAAACAAAATAACTTTATTGATATTGTCCTCCATTGACATTTTATTGAAGTTCCTCCAACCTTTTTACTTTCCAGTGGAGTCCTTTAGTCCTCAACCCAAGCTATACCATAATGCACTTGCTAGGAGCTAATAAGGTACCCTGGCTATGTAGTGTGCTGCATGGAACTGCATGAGCATCTTCTAATGTGCCAATGTGACATCCTGTTCTTGCTCAGTGAACACTAAGCTGTTGTAAATGTGCAGTTGTATGGACATGCCTTTTAAATTTCATTTTGTCTGTTAGTTTTTGTTTTTTAAGTAATTATGTTTTGGTCAGTTCTGTCCTCGGTTTTAAAGCTGGATTTGTTTCCTCTTGTAAAAAAAATATTGAATTTTGAAGGCTGGAAAGATGAAAGATGGTCGAATTAATCATTAATGGTTACAAATGAATGTGCTGCAATCTGTTGAACTTAGTCAGTAATGCAGTGGTTTGTATAGGAGCAGAAATTCTGTATCCGTCTTGTTGCTGTAGTCCATACAAAGATTGTCATTGTGAGATTGTTGAAATCGACTGTTTGAAATGTGACATTGCATGTACGTTTTTGTCTGTGAGGACTGTTTGATTTAACCCGGGACCCAGCAACACCATTTAAAAAAAAAAAAAGAAGATATGATTTTTTTTTCTGAGATCACGTATGTAAATCTGTTTCATCATATAGAAGACATCCTGGGATTTTTAGAATATCATATGCCTTCCTCTTTCTAATCTTGATTTTACAGAAATAGAAAATGCATATATTATTTTTATTTTTTAAAAATAGGATCAACTTTTTAAAATGTAAATAATCATGAAATAATAATTATAGTCATTTTAAGAAATGTATTTTGTTCTACAAGAAAAAATTGAAATCATGTGTTACATATGTCTTTTTATTTGTAGACAAGACAATACAAAAACAAAAAAACTATCATCAGTGCAAAAAAGTAAAATACAAAAAATAAGATAGATAGATAGATAGATAGATGTAGGTTGGAAACACTCATTGTCGTGTATCACATTAGGAAGTAGAAATTATGCAGCATTAATCATTCTCATAACGTAAAATTTTTTGCTTGGTCCCAGACGGTTAAATGGCTTAAATAAATATTGTATGCTGAATTCTCTCTCTATTCCTGTCTGTTTCCCAGGGTCGTCAGCTGCGAGGTTTTAGAGGCTTATTTAATAGAAGTTCCAAGTCCTCAGTGGACACACATATTGGAGTTCCACCTCGTAAACGATCCATAACTGACCACCTTCTTCGAAGGACTGCCAGTGCCCCTGCTAAGGGCAGCAAAAAGAGCAAGATGCCACTGGCTGAAGTTACAAGTGACAGAAAGCACAGCACTGGGGACTCTCAAACCATTTTTGTAGAGAGGAGAGCGGGGAACAGAAAAGCCCTCCAACACGGTCCAGCATCTATGCCCCTGGATAAGCTCCTACATAGTCACCTCAGCCTGTCCACCCCAGATCGGGAGGGCCCTGATCCTGAAGCTGACACAATCATTGGTAAGTAATTCCCTTGACATCCCCTTATGAACTGTGTCTTAAAGGGATAGCTCACCCAAAAATGAAAATGTGTTGTTTATCTGCTTACCCCCAGTGCATCCAAGATGTAGGTGACTTTGTTTCTTCAGTAGAACACAAACGAAGATTTTTAACTCAAACCGTTGCAGTCTGTCAGTCATATAATGGAAGTGAATGGGAATCACGGCTTTGAGAGTCAAAAAAACATACACAAACAAAACCAAATTAAACCCTGCGGCTCGTGACGATACATTGATGTGTATCGTAAGACACGAAACGATCGGTCTGTGCAAGAAATTGAACAGTATTTATATCATTTTTTACCTCTGATTCACCGCAATGTCCAAACTGTCCAACAGCCGGCGCATGACGTGTCTTCTTATTCTTCTTGCTTTATGGCGGATCGCAGACATATAAGTGCATTACCGCCACCTATCTCTCAAATGGACCATTGACAATCTATCTATAATCTCAATTAGGAGTGCCAATGGTCCATTTGAGAGATAATGCTGTCGAGGACGCGCTCAAGTCTGCGATCTGCCGTAAAGCAAGAAGCAGAAGAAGACGCATCACGCGCCGGCTGTTGAGAACGGGCTCAGGACAGTTCGGACATTGCAGTGAATCAGAGGTAAAAAAACTATATAAATACTGTTCAGTTTCTTGCACAGACCGATCATTTCGTGTCTTTACACATCAATGTATCGTCACGAGCCGCAGGGTTTAATTTGGTTTTGTTTGTGTATGTTTTTTTTGACTCTCAAAGCCGTGATTCCCATTCACTTCCATTATATGACTGACAGACTGCAACGGTTTGAGTTAAAAATCTTCGTTTGTGTTCTACTGAAGAAACAAAGTCACCTACATCTTGGATGCCCTGGGGGTAAGCAGATAAACATAAAATTTTCATTTTTGGGTGAACTATCCCTTTAATGAATCAGAATGAATGCTGTTACATCTCAAATCCAAATAACATTAACGCTGCTGTGTTTAACGCAGTTTCTTATCATAAACTGTTTTTTTTCCTCACAGTAGCTTCTGCTATCCTCTCAGAGAAGAAATTATATGCACATTTTCATTATTTTTCTATTATTTCACTTCTATTAATAATGACATTTTTCATTTAACATTTTCACATGCTCTATATTGTTTTGCAGTCCTTATAAAGGGATAGTTCACCAAACATTTTAATTATGTCATCATTTACTCAGCCTTGTTCCAACCCCTGTATGACTTTCACTCATGTGCGGTACATAAAAAGATTATAAGACATTTTGAAAAAGTAAAATTAATTTTGGGTGAACTATCCCTTTAAGTATCTCTACTGGTCCCTTTGAAGTATTCAGACATGCAGGCTTTTCTTTCCTTAATACCTTAACTTGCCTTTGTCTTGTTCTGTCTTTACTGTTGTGCTTCTCTATAGTAGAAAACTGACTAGGAAACCCCTAAAGGTAATCCACAAGCCATACTCGGGTTGACTCACCTAAAACATTCCAGTTTTAAGCCATTGTACCAATGTTTTTAAACAACTTTTGTTTTGTTTCATTTAAAAAAAAAAAAATACCTGGATGTTCCCCATGTCACAGCGCCATTATCAAATTTCCTTCTCACAGTTGTACTTGGTAGTACATTCCATTTGTCCTGTGTTTAGAGTGGTGTGTGTTGGATTTTGGTGTTTGAAGGTCAGTAATGGTGTTTTTTTTACTGACAATCATCTCCTGTAAAATGTCTTCCACAGATTCCTTCCTCAATGAGAAACCCAGATCTGTCTCAGTGGATCTCCTCTTTGAAACTTATGCCTTCAAAAAACCTGATGTCCATGCCCTTTCAGCTGACCACATTCAAGACTGTAACATTGAGCCCAAAGATACAAAAGAAACCCCTTACCTGGTCATTGAGCACAGTAAGGAAAATCTGAGTGATTCTCAACAAGAACACACAAGAGGTGGTCTCACCCAGACTGAAGCTGATCAATTATGTTCTTCCAAAGGGCCAGCAGACCACTTGACAGGTCCTACAGAGCAATGCAATGGTGGCAGTAGCTTACGGAGTGAAGGAAGTCATAGAGAATCATGCCAGTTGGAAGCCCCTAAAAAGAACATTCTAACACCCAAGGCAGCCACGTATTCCTCAACTTCCTCTTCTTCCTCATCTTCAGGAACCAACACCAAATCACACTCTCCTAGAATGACTCTGCCAGATGAGAAGAGTCAAGTGTCCCTCCAGGAAAGTGCTCTCTCTCGCCTTATTGACGCTGTCTCATTAGACAATGAGTATGACACCTGTGGGTCCATTTCTGTTCTGATTGGCCAATTTGAGGTCACTGATGAGCAGAGCTCCCTAATTCCATCCAACTCACAACCCATGAAATATTCTCTTCCTCCATTTGACCTTCCTTGTCTCAACAATGAGCTTTCCAGCACTCCACTAAAAGTTATCAAAAAATCTGTGTGCGCAACCTCAGAGCTAACCGAGAGACCTTCTAGTCCTAAAACGACTGAACCTGCAGTCTTTACCATCTTGGATGAGGAGGTGCTTTCTCCTGTATTTACAAACAGCCTTTGTCAAAACAACTTTCAAAATGACTTGGTTGGTTCTCCTGTGGTCAGCCAGGGATCCTCGCCCATCAAGATGCCTTTAGAATGGTCTGCACATGGAAATCTAAAGCAAAGCTATAGCAGCCAATGCCATTCCACTGGTTCCTGCAGAAATGTTGAATTCGGAGGATACAGAGAGACCTCAATCAATAGCACAGCCTCAGACCGCTTCTTGCTGTGCCAAGACTTTACAAACAGCAGTCTGATGGAGGTGGAGATCAATGTAGACGAGGATCCCTTAGACAACACGCTGACCCCTTTGAGTCCTCTTCACGATTTCAAAAGTGGTCAAAGCTTAAACCAGACCTCCCTCTATCAAGTACAAAGACTTGAACCAAACCATCTCCACAAACTCTCATACAATCCCTCTCCTGTTCACTCATACTCCACGGACACATCACCCTTTCACAGACTCTACCAATCTCCACACCAAAGTCTGAACTCTAGCACCTACCTTAATAACAAATCCCAGCCAAGGAAGTTTAAATGTTATAATGATTCTGGGAGATTTACACTTGGTGATCACAGAATAGATGCCACAGAAGGAAGGCACCAGGAGACAAGAGACCAGAACAGCTTGATCAGCAGGGCAGAGCATTTAAACAAAAGCTCTTTGTCCTCAGAATGTCTTGCAAAGACTCAAGGCTGTCATAATTTGTTAAAGAGGGACTTGTACACACCTGTATCAGACTACAACATGATTACAGTTGAATCACAAGACTCTTTTTCCCAGCCATCTCCGCACAATCAGGCCTTTCCTGTACCTCCTCCTCAGATGTACAATGGACTCTCTCCAACTTCTTCCAAGTCCAAGAGCCTGGGAGACCTGACCTCTGAGGACATTTCATGTAACTTTCAGAGCAAGTACAAGTCAATCAGCCGAAGTTTTGTCACTCCTGCAATGAAAGACCAAAGACGCATGTGTGGGATTTCTGGTCGTCCGAAGTCCACTGATCCCTTAACTGAGCAGCTTCGCAAGCTTGTAACACTGGAACATGAAGACTATACGCATCCCCTCCCCTCTTGTTCTCAACCCATCCCGAAACCTCTTTCAGTGCTTCCTCTGGTTTCTCGGAGCTCTGCTGATGATCCTGAAGACCCTCCACCATTTCTGTCAAGACGACTGTCGTCCCGCAGTCAAAGTCGTGTACGTCATATAGCCAATCGTGCACGTGAGAGACAGCAGGAGGCCTTCAAACACCACTCTGTTGAGGGTGCCATGGAAGTAGTACTCCGCAATAAACCAGTTTCCTCCCAAAATCCTCCACCGAACAGGCACTCTACAGGGTCTTATATCACTGGTTACCTGAACCATCTGGGTCCTGAGGCCCGAGGCTTGCCTGAAGGAGCCTGCACCTCACTACACTATGGATACGGAGATCGCTACTATAATGACGATTCTGTACTCCCTCCGGACTTCTCCAACTCATCAGAACCCGAGGTCTTCTTCCTACTTAGGCTTTGACCTTGCATCTCACCTGCTGTTTTTGACTGTGCATGTATTTCCTAGTAACAGTTGCAACTATTGTATATGTAGCAGGACACTTCCAGAACTGTGTACATATTCCATATAACACGGTCTCCTACTTGTGCTACTCCTGCTGTATTAAACTTATTATTTTATATACATGTGGTCCCTGTCATGCTTGAAAAAAAATATTGTTCAAAATGTGTGCTGTCTCAAGGTTTAAAAAAAAAAAGAGTAAATAATTGAATTGGATATTTCTTGCAGACATTTTCTTTTTGTTGTTGTTGTCAGCTATTTGTTCTTTTTTAAACTATGTAGTACAACAAAGTCATGAAGGGGCTTCTCTTTTTATTCAGTCTTCCTGCATATCTTGTTATTTGTATGTCTGTGTAGTTTGTACATATGTTGGTAAATTTATGCTCAGTCAAAGCACGATTGGTTTTCCTTTCAATTTTAAATACTGTGAGGTTTTTTTTAGCATGTGAACTGTGAACATTTTCAGCATGACTATGCACAGACCTGTAGATGCTGTGCTCTGATTTTGCACAGAATAATTCTGTTGTATTGAATGCAATACAGCACATTTACCTGCTTGCTCTGACTTGCTTGCTTTCTATTAGTCATGGATTTAAAGAAGTTTGAAACTCTTCTTCATATTCTAAAGCTGTATGGTTAAAGTTTTATTTTTATAATTGCTTTGATACAGAGGGCAAAAATAACATTTGTTAGACTTAATATTTAGTTTTCTTTTTAAAGAGACAAAAAAAAACAGATTTGTTTCAACTCCTTTGTGCTTAAAGGCATCTAGTCCATTGTTCATGTTATTGTTGCTCATCCAAGATGAGTGTAAGCGTTTTCCTACCAATGCAATAAAATTATGAAATGTTTGCTCTAAGGAAAAATATATTTTTGTGTGGTTTCTCTTATCTGCCTCTGTAATAACTGTATATCCAATTTTCATTTTTTTATTCTGCCTAATTTAATTCTCTATGTTTTGGCATTGCCCCACTGGCCTTGACTCCTAGAGTCAAATGCCCATTCCTTTAAAGTGCCCCTATTATGACTTTTTGAATATTACCTTTCATGCAGTGTGTCATGTAGCTGTATGTGAACATAAACTATCTGCAAAGTTGTGAAGCCAACAGTGCACGTTAAATAAAGTTATTGTCTATAAAAAACAAAAAAGAGTCGGCTCGCAATCGCCTAAATGAGTCATCAGGAATTCAAATCTTATTCTGTTACGGCTCTACGTCACGAAGTAACACATTTGCATAATGTCTGCCCACGTTCTACGTTGCCAACTTGCCCGCCCACAAACAGTAAAATTTCCGTGTGGTTAACATGTCGAGAAGACGCTGTATCCTACGCTGTGAGAGTAAATTTGTTTTATCACACCTTATAATTACCACAAACTTGTTAACACTTGTTAACACTTACCACTGAGAAACGTCCTGCTCCAGTCGTGCTCTTGTTGATCAGCCAGTTCAACCGTTTCATCATCAGACTCCGGCTCGAATTGGTAAGGTACAATCGATACCATCTTTTCTATGTATTGACAAGTCTCCAGGGCTGTCATTTCGTCATGGCAATGGGCGCTTCGTTTCCGACACACGCTGTACGCGTTAGACCAATCCAGAGCCAATCGCTCTCTGGCTCTGGACCAATCATAAAGGACTGCACCATCTGACCAATCACAGCAGTGAGGGCTCACGGAAAGGAGAGGTTTAGAGAGACTGATTCTTTGAACTGCTTCGCATGAGTCAATTACGAATCATTTAGAAATGAGGTCAAATTAAATCTATTTTTTGAGAAAACTAACGTGTTTTTTTAACCTTGCATGCATGTAAACCTGTTTTAGGAGACTCATAAAACAATATTAGCAACCTTAAAAAAGGCATAATAGGGGCACTTTAAGGCTGCAAAAAGTTGTAAACTAGGTTGCTGTATTCTGTGATAGTGTTAGTCTCTGAGTAACAGCAAACACAAAAACAGTAAAAAAAACTGGACTGTTTCATCAGGAAAACCCAGATGAGTTTGTAATTAAAAATCAGTTTGTCAGAGGCTTTCATGCAGATGGGGCTTTGTTGTTTTAAGTCTGAAGATAACTGTATCACTGCCCCACAATTCTAAGAATACTGAATGTCCCTGTGCAGCTCTAACCGTGAGCTCATCAAAAATTATTGTGCAATTGTCTTTAATTCTGTAACTCAAGAGGTGCTGCAATTTGGTCCCATATGTTGTTTTCTCTGGCCCTTGTTTTTCTACTGCTCTTTTGGGACTGTGGTCAAAAGAAATATCTCTTCTTGCCCTACACTGATGCACAAGGGTGCGGGAAGAGCAGATAACACCAAACTTTGTCAATGTCTGTACAAGTCCTATCGTTGCTCCCAATTTCTGTGCTGGTGCTGCTACTGTGTGCAGTATGTGGGGCTGGGATGGGGTTTTCTGTGGTAGAAGAGACTCTGCAGGAAAAGTGTGAGAACTTGGACACTTCACAGAACTTAGACGGTCATGGTTTCTACCAGGATGCTGATGTGATTATCGGTGCTCTCATTAATGTACATAACCTGGCTGCGACCCCTGACCTGAGCTTCACCAGAAAAGCTGAATTAGCGCCATGCTTAGAGTAAGTGATACGCCCTTTTCCATTCTCTTTCCTATCTCTCTCCACACCTGTCAAGTACATGGAGTCTGTGTATTGATGTGTTTGGTGGAATAATATTTTATAAATTGTAACAGTCACAGCTTGTTACATGATTTAATGTATTTCATTTTTAGTGCTTTGTTCATCTTGACCACTAGGGGACACCAATAGCATATCCTCATTTGTGAATAAAAGAGGAAGTAATAGAATGAGTGGTAGATTCCATTTGAGTTGCATCATGGCATCTGCTGTTCTCAAGAGAGTCCTGGGCTGTGTCCGAAATCGCCCCCTATACCCTCATTCACTATTCCCTACATTAGGTCACTAATTCAGTTCGCTAGAAGGAGTGAATGAAAACGAGTAGTGAATTCGGACACTGAGTGCACCGGAAGGAATGCCGCTTTTGCATAGTTTGTGCTTGCTGTTTATTAATCATTTGAAACTAGCAAACTAGCAGCTCCAGTAGTAAGATTAAAGGATTTATCTTGAACTCTGTCACGGAAATTATGTATAAACTCTAATCAAACAATTTAATAATCAATTTACAATGAATTTATACCCGTGTTGTACATTATGCTGTACACCATGGATGAGCGCTTCGTAAAAATGAAACGGATTGATTATTCAACTGCGGGCGCCATCTTCTGGCGAGATGCGGGAATTCATTCGATGCGTGACTCTCACGGTGCATTATGGGCATTCTCTAGCCGTTGAGTGTGCACCAGTTGTACACTCGTTTTTGCAGTGCATTGTGGGATTGAATGAGTGCACTCGAGAACGTCCACTATGGTTTCGGACACCACAAAAAATGGCTGTTCCCTCAAATAGTGCCCTATTTAAGGGTATAGGGGGCGATTTCAGACACAGCCCAGGTTTGAGGAACATTGGTTTTGCTGCTCAACCGTGAGTTTGTTGCTTTATTTTTCATCTTTTGCTTTTGTGTAAAACTTGTGAGGTTTATTGTTTGGGGAAAGTCACTTATTTGAATGTTTTGTGGGTTGTATTTGTTTGGTGAGTTTGTTTGAAAGTTAATGAGTTGTTTTCTTTTGTAGAGGACTTTATGTATCCTACCAACTTATGGTACTTTGTGGAGTGCAGAACTATGGATCTTGGGTGCAGTTTTGCAACCGCCTAAGGATTTTTTCAAAGGGTTTCTGACCCTCTCTTCCATTTCGTCATGTCATCAGTTTACCCTTCAACAGATAAGACTTTATAACACTGACTGCTCTCCTTTACCAAATGTTTTTTTTTTTAGCATCTTTGTTGGACATTTCATACACACACATTCCTACCTTTTATTTGGCCATTGCCTTTATCTATTTTGAATGTTTTATGGTTTTTTAATGTTTATGCGATGGCAGTTTGTGTGTTTTGTATTTGTGTAGAAACTTAATATATGTTGGGAAAAGTGTTTTGTTATGGGGTTTTTTTTGCGTGTATTTAGACCAGCCTCTGAACACTATCCCTTAGATTCTTGCAAAACTGATTCCCCCTCATGCTCATATAACAATACCAGTTTGAATAGCTGGAACGGTTATAAAATGTAAAATCATTCTCTGACATTTTCCCTGCAGATGTAGGATTTTTGACATTTTATTTTTATTTTATTTGGGTTAATGTACATTATACCAGTCAAAAGTTTTTGAACAATAATATTTTTTATGTTTTTAAAGAATTCTCTTCTGCTCACTAAGCCTGCGTTTATTTGATCCAAAATACAGCAAAAGCAGTAATATTGTGAAATATTTTTGCTATTTAAAATAACTGCTTTCTATTTGAATATATTTTAAAGTGTAATTTGTTCCTGTGATTTCAAAGCTGATTTTTTCAGCATCATTACTCCAGTCTTCAGTGTCACACGATCCTTCAGACATCATTCTAATATTCTGATTTGCTGCCCCCCCCCCCAAAAAAAACATTTATTATTATTGTTGAAAACAGCTGACTAGAATTTTTTCAGATTTCTTTGAAGAAAAGAAAGTTCAGAAGAACAGCATTTATCTGAAATATAAATCTTTTGTAACATCATAAATGTCTTTATGATCACTTTTGATCAATTTAAAGCATCCTTGCTAAATAAAAGTATTAATTTATATAATTAAAAAAATAATACTGACTCCAAGCTTTTGAATGGTATAGTATATAATGTTTTCAAAAGCTTTTTTATTTCAGATAAATGCTGATCTTTGGATCTTTCTATTCACCAAAGAATCCTTAAAAAAATACTCAACTGTTTTAAGTATTATTATTATTAATAATAATAATGTTTTTTAACAGCAAATCAGAATATTAGAATTATTTCTGAAGGATCATGTGACACTGAAGAATGGAGTAATGATGCTGAAAAAAATCAGCTTTGAAATCACAGGAATAAATTACATTTTAAAATATATTCAAATAGAAAGCAGTTATTTTAAATAGTAAAAACATTTCACAATATTTCAGATTTTGCGGTATTTAGAATCAAATAAATGGAGGCTTAGTGAGCAGAAGAGAATTCTTTAAAAAACATTTAAAAAAATACTGTTCAAAAACTTTTGACTGGTAGTGTATTATAGCAGTAGCTTATGTCTAAGGTTAACAGGATTGTTAATGAATATTCTGTAACTCAGAACTTGTAACTCTGTAACATGTACAGATATATTTAAACACAATGTACTCATGTTTATTGGTTTATTGGTGTGGTTGCAGAATTATGTTTTAAACTTTTTTTTATTGTTTTGTTTATTATTATTATTATTATTATTATGTATTTCACATGAACTAACATTTGTAAAATCAAACCCTGCATCTCTTAAAGGGGTCATATGATGCGATTTCAAGTTTTCCTTTCTCTTTGGAGTGTTACAAGCTGATTGTGCATAGATAAGATCCCTGAAGTTGCAAAGACTAAAGTCTCAAAACCAAAGAGATATTCTTTATCAAAGTTAAGACTCTGCCACGCCCCCCTAAAACGGCTCATTCTAACACGCCCCCACATATCTACCCCACTATGTGGAAATATTTGCATAATCCCGCCGCAAATGTGCACGCAAAGAAAGAAGGCATGGTGTCAGTAACCGCAGTTAGTGTTGAAGCAGCATGTCAGGGAGACACTGTGTGTTTCTAGGCGAAAGCAAAAGCACTTCATTTGGCCTTCCGAAAGTAGATGCATTTAGGAATCTTCACAAAATAATGATCTTTAAAAAATCATCATATGACCCCTTTAATATTATTTAATGAACCTGATCTAACATGAACTAATAATGAACAGGTGTATTTTATTAATATTAACAAAGATTCATAAATACTGTTAACAATTTATTCCTCATTGTTAGTTAATGCTACAGTACTTAATGCATTAACTAAGGTTAACTAAGGAAGGTTATTGTAAAGTTACCCATGTAACCCATATCAAGTGAGCATCATTTTAAGATATCTTGATGTCAAGTTAAATTTAGATTTATCTGCAGTCACTTTTTCATAGCTTTTTTTTTTTTTTAGCTTTTAGTGGTTAATGATGTGAAATATAATTGAACATTGAGATGTATATACATACATAATAAATAAATTATATAATCAGAAATAAGTTAGTGTGTAAACATACAGTGTGTGTGTGTGTGTATATATATATATATATATATATATATATATATATATCCCGGACATAAATAATAAATTGTTTCTCTGACAGCAGACAAACAATTTCCAGTATAATTATTATAATATAATTTTTTGTATAATAATAGCAACAACAATAATAATTATTATTATTATACTGGAAATTGTTTGTCTGTTGTCAGTTTTTTGGAACATTCTGGGCTCAGGCGATTGTATTTGCAGTTGAGGAAATTAACCGTAGCCCCACTCTGTTGCCGGGGGTCCAACGGGGTTATCACGTAATGGAAAGCTGTTCCCGTATCCCGTTATGTCAATGATCAGTGGAGGAAACAAAACATGCGGCACCACTAGACCCGCCAAAGTCCTCATTGGAGATTCTTCTACACAAAGCATTCTTCTGTCCAGGACCCTGAGTCCCATGCAGATCCAGTGGTGAGGTTATAGCCTATTACCCACCAAAAAATGTGGATAGAATTGATGTTTAGCCATTTGTAAATATGCAATATGACATTTAAATGCATGCTCTGTCAAATAATGTTTGAAATTTTCTTTCAGATCAGCTACCTGGCCAGCTGCCCGTGTCTTAGTGACAGACAAAAGTACCCTAATTTCCGCACTGTCCCCAGTGATGCCTATCAGGCATGCACCATGGCACAGATGGCCAAACGCTTCGGCTGGACCGGGGTTGGAGCCGTGGTTGCCGATAATGACTATGGACGCTGTGCAGGTGTTTGAAAAGGAAATCAAGGGCATGGGAATCTGCTTGGCCTTTTTTCACACACTTTACATGGAGCAGTTGGCAAAGGATGTGGCCCGTGCCGCTGCAACAATCCAAGCCTCTTCTGCCAACGTAATCCTGGTGTTTTCTTGGTATATGGATGTAGAGGTGTTTCTTTTGGAATTGGTCCATAGGAACGTGACAGGCAGGCTGTTCCTGGCCAGTGAGATCTGAAGCACTAGCACCTATCTCTTGGCCAATCCCCAGCTCTACACCATCGCTACACTGGGTGTAGCTTTATGAAGTACCTGGTTTTGATGCGCATCTCTGGCAGCTACATCCTGCCCGTTACCCTGATTATGAATTCTTGAGGACCTTGTGGGAAAATACATTTGGCTGTAGCCTTATGAAAAGCTCTTCCAAGGCCATTCAGAAAGCCCTGCCTCCATGCAGTGGCAGAGAGAGTATGGAGGGGGTTCAGAGTTGATTTACCGATACTTTTCAACTGACAGTGACGTATAATATTTATTTAGCTGAAAATGCTGCTGCTCATGCACTTCATTCTTTGCTGGCGTGCACCCCGCAAAATAACTCTGATCCTAAAATAAAACCAAAGTGCTCCTCTCCAGACAACATCACCCCAGCAGAGGTATGCATCTCATGTGACATATTTTTATTTATTTATTTCTATAGTGGTCAAAAAAAAAATTAGGGCTGTCAATCGATTCAAATTTTTAAAATCTAATTTATTACACAATGTGGCGATTAATTAATCTAGTTAATACCATATTAATCGCCCATTAAATTTGACTGAGAAATTACCCACAAAAGAAAATTTAAAGCCATTATTGTGTTACATGAAAAAGCATGAAATAGAATTACATTTTTTTTTTTCATATAGATTTTTTATTAATATGTAAAAATGAAATGATTTTTTTAATGAAATGATACTCTAAATAAGAAACCAGTCGGTGGCGGTAAATGTCTTAATGAATAAGTCATTCATTCATTCATTCATTCATTCATTCGAATGGCCGATTCATTCAGGAATGGTAAATGGCTCTCTTTATGAATGGGCCATTGAATCATTGGTTCATCCAATTCGTTCAAAACATTCAGAAAGGAAACACCGCTGTGTTGCTCTGAGACGCACAACAGTTCTTCTGTGTCATATGTAATATTTGCATTGGCAAAACTGAGCAAAAACAGACAATATTGTGTTTAAAATATAACACAATATTAGCTTCTTATTTACTGACCTGTTTTATAAAATCACATTTGCTACATATGCTATTTGGGACAAAAACAACACTCGTGTGATATTGCTCTCGCTGCTCATGTGATGCAAAAACTCATAGTGCCTTTTTTTGGCCCAATATCTCAAATTTTAGGGACACATATGTATGGACTAGTTGTTGCCCATGTTTTTCAAAAGTCAACTGTATAAAATGTAAGATGACAGGTCTGGGGCAGGTGCGTTAACTGCGTTAAAATATTTTAATCACATTATTTTTCCATAACTAATTAATGCAATTAATGCATTTAACTGTCAGCCCTATTAAAATGTCATTGCATCAGATAACAAGATATTAACACAACTACCTAACTGGCATATATTTTAAAGAAAGAAAGCAAACTCTTTAAACAATAATAAGAAGTGTTTTTACAAGACGTTTGATTTTTAACGTGTTTTAGACTTGTATTTATTGAAATGTTTTATTTGTTATATTTTAATTGACTGAAATTATAATCTTTTAGTGTAATTTTATTTACATAATTTATTATCTCCTACTCTTTCAATTTAAGATTATGTATAAAAGCAGCGTATGTATAAGGTTAAAACGGCTGTTAAATAATGAGCTGTAAAAAATTGCCAGCACAGGACATAATTAATTCAGAACCTTAAGTATGTACTTAATCAAATGAACACAATTTGAATGTTTCAATTCGTCCAAGTAAGATAACCTTTCAAGTAAGGCATATTTACTCACAGTTATGCACTTTTATAAACAATACATACAATGTTTAATGCTAAGTGTTTGGTATTAGTTTTAAGAATCTGCATTAAAATTATTTATTTTAATTATGGGTTAAATGTCCATATATTTTGTCCCATTAATTTTATGGTTGTTCCAAACATATTAAATATTCTCTCTTTTCCTGACATGTTCAGCTTTTACAGCACATTGGACAAGTTCATTTTCACCACTCAGTTAGGAGAGGAGTTTTATTTCCAGGATGGCAGCATTCCACCTGTCTATAACCTGCTGAACTGGCAGAGAGCTCCTGATGGTTCACTCCAGTATGTTTCCATCGGACGAGTGGATGGGAACCAGCTCATTATTATTGAGTCGGCTATTTCATGGCCTGGAGACTCTGGGAAGGTTAGATGGGCTTCTAATATAAATCTAAACAATTATATGAAAAAGGTTTAATATATTGTGTAACGTGTTCCCAGATGCCTGTATCCGTGTGCACTTCTGAGTGTCCACCTGGGGCACGTAAAGCCATTAAGAAGGGTCTGCCAGTGTGCCGTTTTGACTGCCTGCCCTGTACGGAGGGAGAAATCAGCAACAGTACAGGTCAATAACGTGTTCTAACACTAATTTATAAAGTCACTAAATACCATAAAGCTTTAAAGGCAGAGTAAGTGATTTTTCAAAAACACTTTAGAAAACTGATTCGGGCCGAATCGCAAAACAAACTTGTAGCCAATCAGCAATAAGGGGCGTGTCTACTCGTGATGT
>NW_015636840.1:222335-231975 GCF_001515625.1 Sinocyclocheilus rhinocerous
GCGGAGCTATCAAAATAGGGGCAAGACCCTTTTGGGGTAGGGGCGTGTTTGTTTTGGTGATTTCAAATATCAACATTGGCTACCAGAAGTCACTTACTCTGCCTTTAATGTTTCTCTTTATAATTTTTCCCCTAGGCTCAATAAAATGTTTTCGCTGTCCCCAAGAGTTCTGGTCTAATAGTTTCAGAAATGAATGTGTGCCCCGCGAGACTGAGTTCCTCTCCTTTAGAGAAACAATGGGCATCACACTGGTAAGTGTTGCCGTTTCGGGTGCCATCATTGCTACAGTGGCTGTGATTTTCCTGTACCATAGGAGCACTCCGGTAGTTAAAGCCAACAACTGAGCTCAGCCTCCTGCTCCCGCTGTCTCTCAAACTCTGCTTCTTGTGCTCGCTGGTGTTTGTAGGCCAGCCATCACTCTGGTCATGTAGGATTCAACAGGCTGCATTTGGGATCAGTTTTGTCCTGTGCATCTCATGTATTCTGGTCAAGACAATTGTGGTTCTAGTTGCATTTCACTCCACTAGACCTGGATCCTCAGCTCTTATCAGATGATTCGGACCAGGCCAGCAGAGAGGAAGTGTTCTGGGGCCTCGTTTATAAAATGTTGCCTATAAACCGTACTAAATTTGTTCTAAAATCATTTCTCAAAAGTGCGTAAGTGTGATTCAGAGAAAATGAATGTGCCCACAAAAACACGTGCGTACGCCTCTCTTCCAGATGTGACATTTATAAATCGCAAATTATCTTGAAATTGTGCGCAGCTGACTGGTGTCAGATCTCCGCCTTGTAAACGCCCCCTAATTAATATCATTACCATATAAAAGAGCACACGCCAATATCCGAATTTCTATGCTTGAGAATGACGAGCACAAAGAGAAAAAAAAACTTTACTGAGTCTGAAATTGAGGTCCTGCTGGCGGAGGTAGAAGTTCGTGCGGGGACGCTTTTTATTTAAAAATGTGTAATTATTCTGTGGACAAACAATGTGTGTGGTTATATTTTTTCTTTTGACTTATCAAAATGACTACTTCTAGAAACAACATAAATAATAATAATAGTAATTATAAAACAATTAGGCTTCCAAAAGTAAGAATAAACTACGAATTCAAGTAACATTTTCTGTCATCTTATAAAAAGTGAGCCATCTTACTTTTAAAATCACTTGCTATGACAACTAATAAAAAGTTTAGTATCACGAAATTCTGGCAAAACTTTAAAAATCATTATTGAAAGAAAAATTGGATGGTTCATATCATAATAAAATAAATTATTACACTATTATGGTCTCCGGTCTGAAAAAACCTGCATGTGATTTGGCATTTCTTTATATTTACACAGTTTACTAATGCTGCTCAAATGTGCAATTAATGTACTGACACAAAAATATATATTGCATTTTATACAAATATAACTGATGTAAATGACAAAAATAAAATTTAAGGCTGATGTCTCTATTCATTTTCACAGAAGCAAAGCAGCAGATGTTATAAATAAAAACAGTTAACAATGTTATTGAATAGAATATATTAAAACCATCTTTGCACGACATAGGCCTATTCTTATAGGCTACACAGACAAAACAGTCGGAGATGCGTTTATGCATATCTCGCAAAAACTCCCGATAATAAAAAATCTGAGTACACTGCACAATTAATCTCTTACACTGCATCTTTGTTGTTTATGATGAATTTGGTGCGTGCACGTACACCACTTTTATTATTATTGCAGCTTAGATGTTCAAATAGTTGCAGTACTCCGACTTCGCCACAAGGAAAAGTGCATACGTCTGCTCAGACCCTGACGTGGCGGTAAGTACTTTTCCACGTCAAAGACCGTTTTTATAAATATGAACGTTGACGGGGATTTTAGCGTACGCACACTCTAAGATCAAATCTGTGTGTATGCACATTTTATAAATGAGGCCGTCAGTCCACCTTCACCTCACCGTAACTTTGGAATCCAAGGGTCAAAGGTCATCCTTGAGTGCACAGTTGCGTCAGCTGTGGGATTCGCCTGTGTACTGGGCTACATTGGCTTTCTGGCTGCTGTCTGCTTCCTGCTGGCCTTCTTTGCCCGTAAACTTCCAGATAATTTTAACGAAGCAAAATTAATTACTTTCAGCATGCTGATCTTCTGTGCTGTGTGGATTGCATTTGTGCCAGCATATGTCAGCTCGCCAGGGAAGTACAGCATAGCAGTGGAAATTTTTGCCATATTGGCTTCTAGTTTTGGACTCTTGTTTTGTATATTTTATTCAAGCCAGAAAACAACAATAAAAAGTTTCTTATGGGAAAAGCATGAATATACAGGTGACAATTTATTCCGTAATAATCTATAACGTGACCAGTCATCAATACTATTAGTTTTCTTTGCTGTGGACCAAGCTATATTTCTTTGCCTGACAAGGTTTGAGACAGATTTGTTGAACCAGGGGGACCCACTTTATATTAAGTGGCCTTAACAACTATGTACTTACATTTAAATTAATAATTTGGTACAATGCACTTATTGTGTACATACATGTTTTTACATTGTACTTATATTTTTAAAATACCTGCATGTAATTACATCTGTAATTAATTTCTGTAATTACATTTATAATTACACTGTTGACCCATCCCTTACACCTTAACCCACCCTTAAACCTACCCATACCACCAAACCTGTCCCTAACCTTACCCATATCCCACCTCAATAGCAGCAAAAGTGTTTTGCAATACAATATGAATACAATAAGTACATTGTACTTAATTTTTTATGTAAGTACATAGTAGTTAAGGCCACTTAATATAAAGTGGGGCCAACCAGGGATTATTTTTTCCACTCACCCTAAATCTGTGGAAAGGAGCATGTTTATTACAAATTTCCAAAAAAAGTAGATTTTAAATAATCCCAAGATACAGCCACATCAGGTATAGATGAAATTTCCCGTAAATTACTATTATACACATCGTGCAAAAAAGCTTGTACATTGAAAATTTTAAATACCCGTTTATATATAAATCTGGGTGAACTCTTAAGCATCTTAAAATCCTCACACACGATATTGCACAGTGGTCACTAATATCACTAATATCACTAATAAAATTCCAATCGCAGAGAAAACATGGGGTACATTAGTTAAAATAACATCAATCAAAGATGATTTGTTCGTATCCTTTCCATTTAGATGAGTCTGTGAATTTATCAGTTGGTCCAGACACAGAGAATTACAAATGTCCTTAAACATATCTGATGATTGAGACAGCCAGTCCAAGTTTAAATCCCCCATTAATATTAGATCAGTGTTAATACAACTATGGAGCATATCCGTCAGCAGTGAAATTGCCTCATTTAGCACTGAGGGCGGATGATAACAACCGACCACCATTCTTTCAGATCCATTAGATAAAAATATTTTAATAGCTAAAAGTTCAAAACACTTTAAAATACTAATGCAATTCACATTTAACTTCGTATAAACTCGTATAAACTGCAACCCCTCCTCCTTTTTTCTCTCTATCAGCTCTAAAAACATTATATACATTAATATGTACCATATCATCTGTAATATGTTTTTTCAACCAAGTCTTTGTGAAAATCATGATATCAGAATCAGTCGAGTCTGCCCAAATTCGAGCCGAGTCCATTTTGTTTACCAAACTTCTCACATTAAGATGAAAAAGTCGTAGACCTTTACTCGATTTAAGTTCCTCTGGTGTTTGAAGCTGTGCCAACTCGGCCTGGATTGGGATGAATGTTACCTGAGATCAGCAGCAGAAGCACAATCTCGGCCTGCTGTTGTCGCAAATAGATGTAGCATGATGGTAAATGATAACTTATTGATATGAGTGCAATCATTCCAAATGAATGTCCAATAAAATCAAAAATTAAATCTCTTTTTTTTCTCTAATAAATCTCTATTAAATCTTTTTGCCGCTCTGACTGTGCTGCCACCCTAGGCTCCTATTTATGCATATAAGCATGCGTCGGCCCAGCATATGAGGGAGATGTTGATAAAAAAAAAAACCTTAAGCATTTATAACCATAGTAAAAAGCATTTATTTGTTTATTTATTACAATTTACTGTTACTTTAGTGAGTATATCATGTTTCAATACATTATGCAAAACAGGCATTGCATGAGTCATCTGCATGTACTGTAAGACACGTGTTTTAATTACATACAATAGGAACACTAATACATATGTCTACAAGCAGGGCATTGATTGATTTGAAGGTTCATACACTAGAGATATGCAGACAGGATGTTAAACTATTTCTTTTGTGTTTCTCTTCCCATGATGGCATTTTTAGTGTTTCTCTCTGGATGTAAAAGAATGATGTAGCACTTTGGGGCAAATATGGCCACCAGTAATCCAAAACTAGAAGCTAAAATGGCAAATATCTCCACAGCTACTGCATATTTCCCTGGTGAGCTTACATATGCTGGAACAAACGCAATCCACACAGCACAGAAGATCAACATGCTAAATGTGATGAACTTTGTTTCATTAAAATTATCTGGAAGATTTCTTGCCAGGAAGGCTAACAGGAAACTTACTGCTGCCAACAGTCCAATGTATCCCAACAGCATAGAAAAACCAGCCACTGAGCCTATAGCACATTCATATACTATTTTAGATCGGATATACTGGTTGTTTTTATGTGGTGTTGGAGAGGCAGTTGATAGCCAGACTGCACATATCACAACCTGGAGGGCTGTTAGGACCAGAACAGTGCATCTTTGTTGAACTGCTCCAAACCATTTCATAGCGCCTTTGCCCTCTGGTCGAGATGACTTGAAAACGGCTATTACCACCATAGTCTTGACCAGGATGCTGGAAATGCACAGGACAAAGCTTATGCCAAACACAGCATGTCTTAACTGACACGTCCATAACTGTGGCTGGCCGATGAACAGCAGCACACACAGGAAACACATTTTGAGTGACACCAGCAGCAGGAAACTGAGCTCTGAGTTGTTGGCACGAACTATGGGAGTGTTACGGTGAAGAGTGAAGACGATCATCACAAGAGCACAGAAGCAAGTGCCAAGAAGAGATGCAGTGGTCAGAGAGATGCCCAGAGGATCTTCATAGGACAGAAATTCTACTTCTTTCGGGACACACTGATCATTATCTGGACTGGACCAGAACTCATCTGGACATGTTGTGCACTCAATAGCATCTGTGATTAAGTAAGAGAGAGAAAGTGAAAATGTAAGAGGGAACTGAGTTACATTCAAATTTTCAAACATTAATCTCTACAATAAAATAAACACCTGTTGTGTTTGAAATCTCTCCATCTCCGCATGGCAGGCAGTCAAAACAGCAGACAGGAAGGCCCTTGCGTGTGGCTCGTCTGGTGCCTGGGGGGCAGCTCTCACTGCACACAGCCCTTGGGGGCTGAAAGACACACCAACTGTTATTATTGATGTGTTTCTCATCTTTTTTACATAATGACAATCTTGGCCTCTATTAATTATTCTTATTTGTCTTATCATGGTATTGACTATTATTTGAAGAGTTTGGTTCCAAAACGCGATAAACGGCATTTTAAAAAAAATTGAGTTTCCGCCAAAATCAGTAACGCGATATCCGCCGAGTTATTCTGTCATGTTTTCTCCCTTTCTTCCCAATCTGCGACAAACGCCAGTCTCCCTTCTCTGCAGAATGCGATATATCTGACACAGAGCCATAGATCACTGACAAGCTTTGCAATATCGCATTCATAATCGCAGATGAGTCGCATTCGATAATGAACGCAATATTGCATAGCTTGTCAGTGTAAGTGTTTTTATTAATGCCATTTATGTTTTTGTTAATACAGTGTATAACACTATTCAACTAAATGAATGTAACATGGCAAAGATGAATGTACTTTTGGAAGTTGAATGTAAGGGAAATGTCATTTTGGAATTTCTGTGGTCTAATGTGATATCCTTGTTCATGTAGCCTATGTTCATGATGAAATTTTCTTTTATTGTTGTAATTAATTTATAGCATTAACAAGATGACCCGTTGAATTCATTTTGGGAGCGATGACTGATTGAATGTATTTTTAGTCCAGTGCCTGTATATAAGATTAGTATTGACCAAGTTCAGAGGCTGTCATATGTGGATTACCCATGTTGTGTTTCAATATGAAAAATAACTTTTATATTGATTCAATTGATTTATTGCTTTAAAAAAAAAAAAAAAAAAAAAACGTGTCATGGATTTATTGCATTTTGGGGAACAAATAAAATGTTATAATAAATCTTTGAAAATCAAAATCTGGATTAGAATTTTTAATGTTATTATAACCTAAAGATGCTATGTGAATGTTTGAAACAGAAAATAGTGGTTTTCATCTTGCCACTTGCCACATATTTTTACTCAAATTAATCAAAATGGATTTATAGCGTTTTGGAACCAAACTCTTCATTTAGACTGCATATCTGCAAAAAGGATGACATTAACAAGCAATGTTAGTTACTTTTTTTGTCTCAAAGTTCCAGTATATCGCATCCTCATCCAGTGTGAGCACCATCCCTGTTGTCGCTCCTTCACTTACTACACCAACTGTGTAGATCCTTATTGATCCATCAGAGCTCGGCTGCCAGTTCAACACATCATAGATGGCCGAAGCATCTCCATTCTTATCAAATGACACATGATCCCCAAAACCTGTGGTGAAGTTCACTTTCTGTAGGTAGTGAACAAGCTGTACAGTTTGTAGACAGGACAGGTGTTATATGTTTATCTGAAATTTGAATTAATATAAAGCAAATATTTTGCTTTTACACATTCAGCTGATCTATATGCCTAAAGAGAATCTTTACTATAGCTGTGGGTCTTACCTGCCAGGGTTTCAGGTTTGTTATGTCGGCACAGCTGTTCCCACTGAATGGTCCTCTCTCCTCCTCACACTGCATCAGGTCATGAAGCGCATGTGCCAGGGCATAAACTGCCTTATAGACATTATAAGCTGCTCTCAACCCAGAAACATCAGTGTATGCTGTGTTTGTGGTGATCAGATCCTCCTCTCCTGTACATACATTTTTCACTTGCTCTCCATCTTTCACCGTATCCCCAGTTTCATAACTGCACCCGAACATGTTCTCCCAGAAGATCCTCAGCATATTATTTCTTGGTTCATTGCTGGGACGAATACGGAGCAAAAAGTCATGAAGCCCCTGGATCTTTCCACGTCTAACGGCAATGCCCAGTGTGCCCCCCAGGAAGGGCAGTAAACGTGGTGTGTGGTATACAGGTGAGGTGGCCCAAGCTTCACTCGCAATCCACTGCCTGCCTGTCATGTTCTGCGACACCACCTCCTCCATCAAAGGTAACAAAAAGGATGAAGTGGAAAAAACAACCACCACTCTAGCTGTAGAGGCCCGAATCACTCCTGTTATATGCTGAATATCTCTGGGGTTGTTATCATGGGGCAGGATTTCAGAAAAAGCAACACAATGTCCAAACATCTGCATTTCCTGCTGGAAGGACTGAGCAGCGTAGACGCCATAGTCATCATCACTGTAGATGAGACCAACCCAGGTCCATCCAAAATGCCTCAAGATTTGAATCATAGCCCGCACCTGGAAGGCATCGCTGGGGATTGTTCTGAAGAAAGAAGGGTACTTTTTCCTGTCACTCAAACAGGAGCAGGTGGCGTAGTAACTAACCTAGTAAGTTAGATGGTGAGAAAGAGTAGAAGACATGAGACGGAAAAGAATAGATTGACGATCAACAAAAATGATCAGTGCTTTTGTCATTTTTTTCATGCACAAGCAGATGATAAAGTAAGGTCTGGAAGAAACAGATCAAGGATATATATTATTGAAAAGGACACAGCATTTAACTGAAAAGTACAAAAATATGCATACAGTGTATTTGTACTTTTTTCATCCCATCTTACTATAGGTACTCTAAATAGTCCCAGAACACTGGAAATCGCAATGGAAGGAGTTGAACTTGGATCACCCACAATACCAACTACTGGCGGAGGACCAGTGCAGTTGAGGTTGGAGAAGGACTTCTCAGTCCCACTAATTAGGGATAAAGCAGCCCGAAACGCCATTCCTAGTCTCACACAGTTGTCATAAAGATGGTAACCAAGAGTGATGTTAGGCAGTAAGTTTGGATTCTTATTGATCTCATCTATTGCGAAAGCCATGGTCTGTGCCTGCTGGAAGCTTTCCATATCAAATCTAAGAAAAACAGAAGTTATATATTGACATTAACAGTGGTTTCAATAGAGATTTTTTTTTTCAAGACAGCATTTGAGCAAGGCAGCATTTCAAATTAACTGAGGTAAAAGAGGGCAAAGAGAATATTCATAGTTCTGACTCCAGACTCACTTTTCGCAGTATGGTGGTTCTGGTTCAATTTTGAAGCTCAGATCTGGGAAAACTGTGAAGAAATGAACCTGAAACAGGCCTCCAAGTATAACATCTCCATCCTGGTACACCCCGTTCAACCGAAAGTGCCCCTGGAGCTGACATGTGTCTGATCTGAGGACTGAAGCTGCAGAGATACAGTTAACGGACAGGTATAGAGAAATATACAGAGTGATCCACATCTCTTGCTTTTTCTGAGCCACCCACCAGTTCAGCTCACTCATTTATAATAACGATTGTGTGGAGTGTTATTTTAAAAGAGTGGGTGGTGCCAAATGGACATACCTGGAAATCAGAATGTCACCTTCCAATCTTTTTATTATTTATTAAAAATTACAACTTCGAGATTTTCTTTTTGTGTTTACTTTGCTGCCATGGTAGTACTGATGTGTACTGATGTGTTTCTTATTTTTCTAAATCAGTCCTTTAACTTTAATATAAAAGAAATAATGGACATTTTCCCAGTGAATTACTTCTGAGCTTATTTAGAGATTCGGAGCTAGAAAGAAAATTGCTAAAGCATATTATATCACTTATATCTACTTGCCCATCTCTTCTACTTGACAGTGATTTTTCTCAGAATGTCCTCTAGATGTCAGGCACACATTGGACTTCAGCTGAGCAATAAAACTAGAAACCGGTGGCAGTACCAGGGTCTTGTGATACTATCAAATGGTAATACTAAGAAGAATGCTCTGTATCAATCTATGAATATTTTATGGTGTCTGCTAGGTAGTATCAAAAGCAATAAAGAATGAACAAGGTTTGTGCAGTTGTATGTCATTAAACGGAAACAGTGTTTTAGTCAGCTAAGGCGTGTTAAATTAACTTATAACTTGATTTCAATAAATAATATTATATGGTTCTTGTATCATACCACACACACGCTGCCTTATCAGGCAATTACTTCACAGGCAGCATTTGCGCATGAAAGTAGCCCAATTGGCATAATAGTATAATGATCTACAAAATCAAGACAGCTTTGTTGATAACTAAGCAAATATTCAATTTTAAAAGCAATTTCAATTTTTTGTTACATCTGAGCATAGAAGCCAGTCCCATTTGAAGTTCCAGTCGTGTCTGACACCAGAATATGCTGGGGATTGTTTTTGGATGAGAGCTTTTTTTTTTCTTGATTTTTTTTCCCAAACAACATGTGGTGTAGGTGCTGTTTGATTTTTTTTTTTAAGGTTTTCTGACCCTGAGACTCAACTATTTTCCGCAATTCTCCAGCTGTGGTCCTTGGAGAGTCTTTAGCCACTCAAACTCTCCT
>NW_015636840.1:231996-235215 GCF_001515625.1 Sinocyclocheilus rhinocerous
GACAAGTAATCTCAATCAATACCCCGGAGGGTGGATTTATTGGGGTGATGGGTGTTAGCGAGAAAGGTACAGGTAGGTGCTCCGGTGCCGTGAGTGCTCTCTTCCGCCTTCCCAGTGCAGAGGGTTCGTGCAGTGCTCCTGTGGGGCTGGTCGGTCACACGCTTCTTTCTGTGGGAAAAGTATATATATATATATACAGTAGATCAAAATGATTAACAACGCAGAATTTTTTATTTTGCTACAATACTTCTTTCTCACTAGAGATGACATCAAAAGTGGAAAAAGTTGGTCAGAAATGTACACTTGCATACAAACTGAACACCCGCTGCAACTTTCAGATGCCATCTTTCTTTCTTTCTAGATCAACTGTCATGGATTTTTTATTTTTATTTTACAACACTATTAAGACAAACCAATTATCACAAAAACAATCAAATCCCACTAAATCAACATATTATTAAAAATTAATTCATCTTCTACAACAAAGCAAAGCACATTTTTGTATTACCAAATACTGGATAATCTTTTTCAGATCAGACTATAGTAATTAAAATCTATTTTTAAACGAGCTTTCAATATTTTAACAAATATGAATAACACATCATCATCTGTAGATCCCTCCACCCTATATCGTCTACTCATATATACAGCCATCTTTGCTTTTTCCAAAATAAAATTAAAAAGCTGACACTGCTCCCTCTTTTTCTGTGAATACCTATAACCTAGAATAAACATCTGTTTAGAAAATAAACTACACCAAACAAAGTAAAATGATTCTCCAGCATGGAAAACAGAGGCGAGAGATGGCAACAATCCATAAAACAATGAAAAACAGTTTCACGCAGAGTACAGAAAGGACAGTTTTGATTAACATCAGAGTTTAAAACAAAACGTTTAAAGGGGTCATATAATGCAATTTAAATTTTTCCTTTCTCTTTGGAGTGTTACAAGCTCTTGGTGCATAAAGAAGATCTGTAAAGTTGCAAAGACTAAAGTTTCAAATCCAAAGAGATATTCTTTATAAAAGTTAAAGGGGTCATATGATGCTTTTTTAAAGATCATTATTTTGTGTATTTGGTGTAACAGAATATGTTGACATGCTTTAATGTTCAAAAAACACATTATAGAAACAATAATGTACAGTATGTGGAAATTAATATGTTTTTTGAACATTAAACCGCATAAACACATTTCATTACACCAAATACACAAAATAATGTTCTTTTTAGCAGCATCATATGACCCCTTTAAAAACATTAAAACAACAACAACAACATGTAAAACCCTCCATTGCAGATCAACAATAATGGTGGTTTGCACAGTGCTCTCCATTCAGGTCCAACACTATCAACCAGACTTAAACAAGCTCTCCAAGGAGTGTCAATTTTACCATTTAATTTGTCTCTGTGCAGAACTTTAACAAATAAAGTGTACAACAATTTCTTATCAGCATCATGTACAGACACAAAGGAATTAGCCTTTTCTAAAAATAGTCCTGTATAATCCTTAAAATCTGGGAGAACCCTTATCGAACGAAAAAGATCATTATCATTGAGTTGAACAGAACCGTTACAATACAGATGCAGCAAAGTATGCTCAGAGACCGTTAAAACTTCTCTCCACTTATTGAATAACAATGTGATTACATAAGTGGAGTTTATCTTTAAATGAGCGGCAAGGAGATGATCATTGTCCATGTTTGCACCTGTAAACTAAATTAAATGTCCCAAAGTCACTACATTTGACAAACAAAATTTCTTGAGTAGACTAGGACCCATTTGACAGGTTGTACTCAAATGTCCTGAGTCCCGTGTAAGACTGGCTCTTGAAGCAACCAGTACAATGAATCATGACATCCCATCCTCTCACGTTTGAACAAATTCCACACTTTGACCAATCCATGAATAAAAGTCAGCAGTCCATTAGAGTTAAATTGTTTTAAGTCCATTTCACGAGTTCACACTTACATATAATTAGATGGAGTACAGTAATGCATATTGGGCGTGCTGTCCGGAGAAGGGCTCCGAGCTCGGGAATGGCCCGAACCCAGAGTACTCCCCCCGTATAAGTGTAGTTAGAACTCGAAGTGAGGAAATGGGGCGGTGGAGGGATGCTGATAAACTGTCAAAGGATAGAGGTAAGTCTGCTGTATTTATACCTCTTGGGTTTAATTGACTTGAGTGGGCTCCTCTTGTGTTAATTAGGCTAAGTATCTGACGTGCTCCTCCCGAACTTTGTTAATAAAACATCAAGAACAAAGTTCTGCTCAGTCCCAGTCCACCCAACTGATTCAAAATAATGCATGCTAGCAGTCTCCACACCAGATCTGCAGGACCACACAGAAACCTCTGTATGAACTGGAATAAAAAAATCATGGAATTGAATGTGCAGGATAATGTGTTGATTTATGCTAACAGGAACACTAGCTTATTTTTTTATCTCATATATGTGTTAATATTTCCAGATAATTTTAAATCCTGTAAAATTTTGTAAAATACACAAGCACTGTTTAATGTAATTTAAGTGTAATTAAATAATCTTTTCCAAAGAAAACAGTGCTAGTTCTCAAGCAAGTGTGTTGCACATATTGTAACATCCAAAGTAATTAGATTCAGTCTTATAACTAATAAAACCAGTTTATTTTATGCAATGAAAAATGCTTTTCCATCATGCAAAAAGACACTGACTGACACATTTAAGTGATTAGCATCTCATCCCTGTATGTTGCTTTGCATAATATAAAATTATTGACAGCACAGTAAAGACTTTGTAAATAAAATAAAACTTATAGAAATCTTTATTACAGTGAAGAAATGCACCAATTCAGCGGTGCTGAGATTGACCCATCTACTAACCCAGTGGCTGGGTAACGTCTCAGGTTACTTATGTAACCATGGTTCCCTGAGTAGGGAACGAGACACTGCGTCCTCTAGGGGTCGCTATGGGGAACGCCTCGTCGTGACCCGTGTCTGAAGCATACATTGAAAAAACACCAACTCGTTGGCCGGCGACAGCCATGACGTCACTACCGGTGCGACTATAGTATAAATAAGCGCCGGGAGCTACACATCATTCACTTCTTCGTCTGAAGCTTGCATCCGCAGCATGGCAAGAAACCTAGAGGACGCAGGGTCTCGTTAGTGCAAGCCGCGAGCACTAAGTACCAACTCTACCATATTGCTATGGGAGTTGCCCCTGGGACGTTAGACACGTTAGACG
>NW_015636840.1:238016-253309 GCF_001515625.1 Sinocyclocheilus rhinocerous
TTCTAAACGCTTCGCTAGTGCTCGCCATAGTAGGAAAGAAAAAGCTCTTACTTTGCTTTTTGGAATGCACGCTTCAAACAGACCGGTCAGTGAAGACGAAGAAGAGAATGATGTGTGCTCCCGGCGCCTATTTATACTATAGTCGCACCGGTAGTGACGTCATGGCTGTCGCCGGCCAACGAGTTGGTGTTTTTTCAATGTATGCTTCAGACACGGGTCACGACGAGGCGTTCCCCATAGCGACCCCTAGAGGACGCAGTTCGAAGTTCCCATGAAAGGGAACACAACAATGTCTCAGGTTATTACTGTAACCATGGTTCCCTGAGAGTGAACAAGACGCTGTGTCACAAACAATGACACTGTGGGAACACCTCTGTGTGATTGGGTCCTGAAGCACATGTGAAATCAGCCCAATGGCATGGCGGAAAGTCACAGGTGGGGTGATGTGACGACCGGTAAACTTAAAAGTGCATCCGGAACAAACAAAGTTAGCTTCTGATAGATTGAAGCAAGTCGCTCAAAGCGATGGAGGAAGTATGGCAAGGTGACACAGCATCTCTTTCAGGTTACGAATGTAAACCATGTTTACAGTAGTAACATCAGACGTTCCCTATCAAAGGAACTCAAACTGCATCACAAACAGTGACGCAAACAGGTACACTTCCACCTGGCTAAATTCCCTCCAAATCTGCACCACCACCTCAGGGTGGAGCCTCCATTCCCCAGGCCTCAGCCCCTGCCTCGACAGGATGTCTGGTCCCTGATTGAGGTGCCCAATGATGTAAACTGTCCTCAGGGAGAGTATTTTTCCCAGCACCCACAGGAGGACCTGGTGCGCCAACTTGCAAAGTTGCTGTGACCACAGACAGCCCTGATGGTTGATGTAAGAGACTACTGATGTGTTGTCTGTACGAACAAGCACATGATGGCCTCTCAGGTCTGGGAGAAAGAGTTTCAATGCTTGGAACACGGCCAACGTCTCCAGGCAATTTATGTGCCAGGAGAGATGATGGTCTCCTCACAGACCCTGAGCTGAGCAACCATTCATGATTGCTCCCCAGCCTGTGAGGGGTGCACCTGGAGCTCACAACACGGGACCCTGGGACAAGAACCAAGGCTTCTTCCACATGACTAAGGCACAAAGGCATCTGCGCATGACCTTGATCATGCAAATGGATTACCCTTGGGGAAAGCCTCTTAGTCCCGAGCCACCACTTATGTACAGCAGGCCAAAAGGTATCACGTTGGATGCTAATGCCATCAGACCCAACAGTCTCTGGAATTGTTTCACAGTGAGTGACTGGCTTAACTTCACCTTGTTCACAGCTGAAAGAATTGAATTGGAGACAGGAGACAGATGTGACACCATATGGTCTACTAAGGGAACTAGTCTCTCGAGACTGGCCTCTGGTGTATTTAGAGAGGCCAATTTGGTGCCCTGAAGCAAATGACCGACAGGGACTGACTGAGCTGACTCGTCCAAAGACCAGAACCTGGTGCGCCAACTTGCAAAGTGGGTGTGACCGCAGACAGCCCTGATGGTTGATGTAAGATACTACTGATGTGTTGTCTGTACAAACAAGCACATGATGGCCTCTCAGGTCTGGAAGAAAAAGTTTCAATGCTTGGAACACGGCCAACGTCTCCAGGCAATTTATGTGCCAGGAGAGATGATGGTCTCCTCACAGACCCTGAGCTGAGCAACCATTCATGATTGCTCCTCAGCCTGTGAGGGATGCACCTGGAGCTCACAACATGGGACCCTGGGACAAGAACCAAGGCTTCTTCCACATGACTAAGGCACAAAGGCATCTGCGCATGACCTTGATCATGCGAATGGATTACCCTCGAGGAAAGCCTCTTGGTCCCGAGCCACCACTCATGTACAGCAGGCCAAAAGGTATCACGTTGGATGCTACTGCCATCAGACCCAACAGTCTCTGGAATTGTTTCACAGTGAGTGACTGGCTTAACTTCACCTTGTTCACAGCTGAAAGAATCGAATTGGAGACAGGAGACAGATGTGACACCAGATGGTCTACTAAGGGAACTAGTCTCTCGAGACTGGCCTCTGGTGTATTTAGAGGGGTCAATTTGGTGCCCTGAAGCAAATGACCGGCAGGGACTGACTGAGCTGACTCATCCAAAGAGGGGATGAGCATCCCAGTGCTGTAATGTCCCTGGGTCGACACTGAGACCTGAGCTTGGCGGGAACCACTGCGTCCTGAAGCACCAAGGGTGGTGGGGTTGGCAGAACAGTCCCCTGAAGGCACCGAGGAGAAACGGGCACAGTATAATGAAGTGTGAGCCACTTCACCCCAGAGGGGTCTGCCCTCAGAGGCATGAGCACTGTGGCATCAGGACCTTTTACCTGGTGAAAGAGGTATCAGTCTCAAGAGACTGACCTCGTGTATAATTTGAGTAATATGCCCAGTGCCCTGAAAGGGCCTTGCTGGCAGGGAACAACCAAGCATATTTCTCCAGCACCCTCCTCGGAGGGATTGAGCCTCCCTGTCCTGCAACATTCATGGGCAGAGACTAGACCAAAATGAAGACTGCTGCGTTCTGAAACACCAAAGCTGGCAGGGTGGGTAGACCGGCCTCCTCAGGGCACCGAGAAGAAGTGGGCATACAAAAACGCAGTGTGAGCCCCTTCCCTTCGGCAGCTTGAAGCATCAGAACTGAAGCCCTCCTCAAGAGGATGATGGTCCTCAGATCCATTTGCCTCTGCGAGGACTTCGGCTGCGAGTACCACCTCGACCCCAAGTCTCTCTGTTGGGGGCTCGAAAACAACACTCAGCTCCTCTAAATAGACATCTAAACTCCTCAAAGCCAGATGACTATTCCACCATTTAATTCCTCAGAATTAAATGCAGCCAAACAACCAGACAAGTGAAACACAGTCTGGACAATAAGCTGAATATTATATTAATATAGCAAGTATGCAATTTAAAAGAATCACAAATACACAATTAATTAGTTTGCACACAGTCGGAGGAAAGATAATCTCCCTTCTACTCAAAGTTTCCTTCCTGGCATTATTTTGATGCAGGCCCATAATGCACATATTGCGTCTGCAACGCAAGATCCGAGTCACTTGATTTTATATCACTATATTCTATATTGCAGAAACGCCAAAAGGAGCGGAGCTAAAAATACCCCAATACTGCATGCTTGTACACGTTGGGACACTTTATGAATGAACACAGCCACCCCCTCAAAAGCTGACTGTGCATGCTCTGCACTCAAACAAACCACACATACATTGTGTGTATCCTCGTCCATGATGTAGTGAGGACAGGGATGAAGACATGATTTAAAATGCTCTTTGCATTCCACTTTACTTATATTAGTAGGTTTGTGCACTGGCACAAAGGACAAACAACTCTAAGTAGAGAGACTTTTCACACAGAGCTCTTGATGAAGACACAGAAGCTAATGCTGTTTGTTCCGGATGCGCTTTTAAGATTCCTGGTCATCACATCACCTCGACTGTGATGTTCTACCATGACATTTTACTGATTTCACACATGCTTCAGTACGTAATCACGCAGAGGCGTTCCCACAAGGTCGCTGTTTGTGACGCAGCTTGAGTGCTCTTGATAGGGAACTACCCAACATTGAAAAAATTAACCCAAAAAAGACCCAGAATGCTTAATCCAGCATTTGGGTAGAAAACAAAAAACAGCATTTTTTTTAGAGTGCAAATTGAAATTTCAATAAAATGTGTTTATTTCTACCGAGTCAGAAGTTCCGTACAATATGCTCTTTATCTATAGTGAAGTGATATGCCACTTGTATCGGTCATGGTATTCAAAATATCATAAGTTTTACTAAGTGGTGTGGAGACTGACGCGAGGAAGGATGAAGTGGGAAACTCATATTACACCTGACAGCTCATTATGCAGCTCATTATGCAGGCCTTTGTCTTCTCAGGTGTGAATCACAGCATTATGCATTCAGCATTCACGCCTACTCGCATATACCTTTTCTACACAAAAAGTGTCTTAGAAAATTTAAATCAATATATTGTTTTCTGTGAATGAGTGAGTAAGATGATTTTCACATAATTTTGAAGCAAAAACTCTAGACTTCAAGATCAGTTCTCAATAGTCTTGTGAACAAATGTTCTGTATGTGTTTTATGGCCTTATTTCAGTGACTTTAAAATTGTAGTTTTTCACTAAGCACGCATAAACGTTGTTTTCTCAAAAACACAATCACGTACATACATGCTGCTCATATAACTTTGTAGTTATACAAACTGCTCATATTATTGTAGCCCAGTTTGTGCTGATTACAGTGTTATTAAACTTTAGACATTCAAATGTTTGTAAGCAACTGAAAAAAGCACCAATTTCAGGGCATGTCAAAACTTTTCCAGGCCCCAAAACACCCTCGACCCCAGAGGGTTAAAGGTAGATGGTACCTGTGACTTTACAGGCTGCGAAAATATATCAGTTGTTATTTGGTTTGTGAATGAGGATGAGTCCTACGAAGTATCAGACTGCCTGTTATGCCTGTTAATTGCTGTAATAGGTGAAGCCAGGACACTGACAGATACAATTTTAACAGAGCTAGATCCAGTAGATCCAGACCAGTGAAGACCTTATCTCCTAGACGGCCATCGGGACAAGACCACAGGAACCAGATGAGTCCACAGTATAGTAATTGTACTTTTATTATGCCTAGACTATATGGTAATATTATTTGTGGTTGATAGTGTTAAAATGTAGTTTCTTTGTTATTGGCATTCTGTTTTCTCATGAAGTATGCATACTATACTAAGGTACTGTGGGGAAAAAATGCTTACAATTGTTTATAAAATTATTTTAGGACCGAATACACCACTCTTGCCTTCACTTGCATCTCTCACAGGAAGCGGGCGCTCGTTCAGTTTTCAACTCCATTCAGAATCTTAGAGTAAGTGTGCATTCACTATTTTACAGATGTTACTTTCATTTGATTTATTTGCTGTATGGTAAACTATGTTTGCTATGTGGTAATTGTGTTCTTTGTTTCGATAAATTAGTACTAGTATCAGTGAACATCATAATAATGTTAATAATGTAGTTTGTGTAAACAGCATGCTTGCTTTTTTATTTCAGATGTGAGAATAACAGTGTAAAAGAACCTGTTGCAAAGAGAGCCAAAGCAAAGCAGCCCACTTGGTCATGGAAATGGAGATTCCTGCCTGCACAAGAACCTGGACCACAGCTAAGACCATGTGATGCACACACTCCCATGAGTTATTTTATGTGATAGTTATATGTATTCTAAATAAACTACAAACAAAAAAATATATACATTTATTTTTTCCTCACATTCTTTCTTGTAGCAATTCCCTTTCAGTCACACACCTGACAGCTCATTATGCAGCTCATTATGCAGGCCTTTGTCTTCTCAGGTGTGAATCACAGCATTATTCATGATCATTCACGCCTCCTCGCATATTCCTTTTCTACACAAAATGTGTCTTAGAAAATTTTAATCAATATATTGTTTTCTGTGAATGAGTGAGTAAGATGATTTTCACATAATTTTGAAGCAAAAACTCTAGACTTCAAGATCCAGTTCTCAACAGTCTTGTGATCAAATGTTCTGTATGTGTTTTATGGCCTTATTTCAGTGACTTTAAAATTGTAGTTTTTCACTAAGCACGCATAAACGTTGTTTTCTCAAAAACACAATCACGTACATACATGCTGCTCACATATTATTGTAGCCCAGTTTGTGCTGATTACAGTGTTATTAAACTTTAGACATTCAAATGTTTGTAAGCAACTGAAAAAAGCACAAATGTCATGGCATGTCAAAACTTTTCCAGGGCCCCAAAACACCCTCGACCCCAGAGGGTTAAAGGTAGATGGTACCTGTGACTTTACAGGCTGCGAAAATATATCAGTTGTTATTTGGTTTGTGAATGAGGATGAGTCCTACGAAGTATCAGACTGCCTGTTAACCATAGCCATTGCTGTAATAGGTGAAGCCAGGACACTGACAGATACAATTTTAACAGAGCTAGATCCAGAGACAGATCCCCAGTGAAGACCTTATCTCCTAGACGGCCATCGGGACAAGACCACGGAACCAGATGAGCCCTCTGCACAATCTAACTTTGCTATAGCATTGATCAACCTGCTGGTTCGTCTGGCCAGAGGAGAACTGGCCCTCCGACTGAGCCTGGTTTCTCCCAAGGTTTTTTATCTCCATTCTGTCACCGATGGAGTTTTGGTTCCTTGCCGCTGTCGCCTCTGGCTTGCTTAGTTGGGGACACTTATTTTCCAGCGATATCGTCAACTTGATTGCACAAATACTAATTAAACTGAACTGAGCTGGATGATGACATCACTGAATTCAATGATGAACTGCCTTTAACTGAAAATTTAGTGTTTACTATTGTCCTTTTGCATTATTGACACACTATTTTCCTATTTAATACTGTAAAGTTGCTTTGACACAATCTGTATTGTTAAAAGCGCTATATAAATAAAGGTGACGACTTGACTTGGTGTAAGAAATTATAAGTCAAAGAGATAACATACAAATATAACTCCAGAGACTGTACTACCGCACTGTGCATTCAGTAGTTGGAAAAAAGGATCAGAGATTTAGTGAACATAACACACATCTGTACCACACACTGGACGTGCTTGGTCCTGAGGTTGTTGGATTGTATGGAGTAACTACAGCTTTAGATAGAGAACATAATCTAGCTAACATTTATAGTTTACGACTATAATATTGTAGGAATATGTGGCAATCAGTGTGTTTTTTTGTAATGTACTTTAAATAGAATTTGAAATGTCAGAAAGATATTGGTTTGTATGTGTTGCTAATCCAGATCTATCTATCTTGCTTTGTAAAGTACCCACTTGTAAGGAAAACTTGTCTTCTCTAAAACATTGTCTCCCTTTGTATAAATTAATGTTCATCAGAATGTTTTTTTTTTTTTGATAAATGCTGACAAAAAACAAATATTTAACTGATGAGTAGTCAATACAATACACCAGAGGTCTTCAACCCTTGTTCCTGGGGACCCACTGTCCTGCAGAGTTTAGCTACAACCCCAATTAAACACACCTAAAGCAGCTAATCAAGCTCCTCACGATTGCTTGAAAATACACAGGCATGCGTGCTGAAGCAGGTTGTAAATAAACTTTGCAGGACAATGGCCAAGGAGCAGGGTTGAAGACCTCTGCAATACACCAATCAGCCATAACATTAAACCCACATGCCCAATGTCATGTAGGTCCCCCTCATGCTGCCAAAACAGCTCTGATGTGTGGAGACATGGACTCCACAAGAACTCTTAATATGTCCTGTTGTATCTGGCACCAAGACATTAGCAGTAGATGCTTTAAGTCCTGCAAGTTGCGGGCCTCCATGGATCAGATTTGTTGGTCTAGCAAATCCCACAGATGCTCAAACAGATTGAGATCTGGGGAATTTGGAGTCAACGCCTTGAACTCTTTGTCATGTTCCTCAAACCATTCCTGAATAATTTTTGCAGTGTTATCCTGCATTATCCACTTTTGACAGTGGACAGGGGTCATCATGGACACTCTGACCAGTCTGTGGCTATATACAGCGCCATTCGCAGCAAACTGCAGTGCACTGTGTCCTGACACCTTTCTGTAATGGTGTCAGAGAACACAAACTCAGCAGATATTGTGAGTGAAAACAGTCTTGGTTTTACTTAACAGATTGGAAAGCAACGGGTGAGTAAATGGTGAGAAACAAAAACTTGTGTGATGATGATTGAGCAGTCTAGGACAGGTGAGCGTAACCATACACACACACACACACACACACACACACACACACTCTAGTGTTGCTGTTATTAGTAATCAGAATATGGCTTTCTCTTACAGGGATCCTAGGAGGAAGCACTGGAGTTGAGAGCAAGGAAACTGGAGCACAGAAGAGGAGAACATTAGGATTCAAAGCAGAGCTAAGTATTCAGGTGAGTCAATAGTCTGAACGCTTGGGTAAGTTCAAGTTATAGACCAGGCAAAGTGAGTGTATGAGTGTATACCTACTTAACCATATTTTAGGGACAAATCATACCCAAAAGTGAGCTAAACCAGACAAAATCTCCAAAAACCTCCCTTTGGTTACGTCCTTATTTGTAAAACTGGTATAAAAATAAAGTAAACAAAGTTGTTGTTGTTGTTGTTGTTTTTTATTGTACAAATGCAGAAAGTATTCTGTGAGGGTTAGGGTGTGGGTTAGGATTAGCTGTACAAACTGTTTCTGCAAATTGCAGAGATCCATTTGCTTCTGTAAAATGCAGAATACTAAATTTATGCACCCTGTAAACTTACAATGTAAACTGCACACACTCACTCCCCATACTGTCTTATCTAGTTACTTATTAGAAACATACGTTTTCAAAAATAAACATAACTCCCAGATAACACATATGTCTGCAAGATGTCTGTTAAAGATCGCTTCATGTGGGAAGCATCTGCTGTGTACAAGCATCTGATAGACATCTTGAATATGTCAGTTTTACATACATTCTAAATCACAAACATCTTAAAGACATTTTCTTAACGTCTATTTGACATCTAATAGGAAATGTCCTATAGACTTATTGCAGATGAGCAAACACTCTAAAACAATACATTTTGCAGATGTAAATGCATACGTCAAATAGATGTCTCCGTGATGTACGTGTGCTATCAAGGCTGCTTCAAAATTTGCGCTTTCGGTATGGATGTAATTTATTTTGTAGAACAAAACATCAATGTATCATTAAGTTATGTTTACCACAGGCTTAATTTTACTCAAATTGAAAAACCTGATTATAATACCTAATAGGAAAATCTTGAAGGAGCCAGTGGCGAATTAGTCTTCTGGGTTCTGACATCATACCTGCACCACTCTATGTAGCCAATCACAGACATCTGTTGATTTCATGAACGCAATATGGCTATGTTGCTTATGTTAGTCAGAATCCACTCACTGCACAAATTGCTGGAATTTTGTTCATTGCTGAGTTATGCAAGCTGGCGGATCTTAGTATAACAAATAAGGTGTAGACACAATGGGCCTCATTCATGAAACATTCGTAAATATATGAGTAATTCTGAGTAATTTACGCGTAAAACGGACCTTCCCGAAAACTCTCCTCCGGATTCACAAATACTTCGTAAAGGTCAGATTTGATAGTTAAATGTGTGTATTTTAATGAATTCCAATCATTCGTAAATAGGGCACGCATGCACGCTCATTCACAATTAGCATATTCCCCGCCTATGAATTACAGCTACGCAAATTACGTATCTAGGAATGGTGTGGAATCCTTTGAACTCAATTCTCAGGTTTGGCAAGTTATATAGCATAAATGCATAAGAGACCAATAGGCTATATGCCTAACAATAAATGAATAAATTAACGTGCGTCCACCAGAGCGTTTTTAGCCAGCTGACATAATGGCTGGTCTTCTTCTGAAAACGACCAGCTGGTGGTGCTTGAGAGAACTTTGGAGGCACTGCATTTTACTGGAATGACGCGTTGTTTGCTATGATTTGGAATATTCACGGCAGTAACATGTTACGAGTATCTTATTTTGAAGAATATTACTGAATATAAAAATGCAGTAACCAGCAATATTAACTTAATCCATTGTTGTGTTGTACAAGTATGATGGTTGGTCAAAGTAGTGTTTGTCCCGCCGGCTGTGTAAAAGAGACAGTGACGAGCTATGCGTTTTACCCAAAGTTAAAGACTAAAAAACGAAAAAAAGACAGGGCAAATGAACTCGTTAAAGTCAACATGAAATCAAAATTGAAAATTCATATTTTTTTTAATGGAATACTGTAGTGTTTATTATAAATAATTTATTCGTGCACTTCATTATTTTTTTTTAATTCATGTGCCCTCGTAATCTTTAATCAAAAACGTTAACCTCCCCTCCCCCTCAAAACGACTCATCTTCTCTTCCGGTCACGAGCTATGGCGCAAGGGCAGAGCTAGTGACGTGAGGGGTAAACGCTGGGATAAACGACAGGGGGAAAAGCTGAAGTTGATGCTTCACTTTATAGCACTGACACCAGTCATGAGGGAGTACGTTACCCCTAAACATTGAAAAGATATTAGGATATTATGACAACATTACTCTTAGGACGTCGCAAACTAATTTTTTTTCATGAATATGACTTAACCTGATGGAGGACGTGCTCAGTCATTTAGGCAGTCTCTCTCTCTCTCTCTCTCTCTCTTTCTCTCTCTGCGAGGATGCGCGAGTGTGGTGGGGCGAGTGGAGCGTGGTAGGAGAGCGGGTGTGTAAACTGAGTTTCTTTTTCAGTCCTTTTTCTTTGTTTTCCCCTCTGGTGGCTTTGTCTTACATATAATATCAAGGAGTTTTGTATCCCTTAAGCCATTTGCGGCTTTTTGTCACGCGCTGGTATGGCGCCTAATTTGATTCAGGTAACCTCGCACCTAACGCTGCGTAATGGGTGCAGGTGCATGCCCGAGCAAGGTGTGAGTGTGAAGGATGTGCTCGTGGTGGTGGGAGATTTGATAGGATTTGACAATATTCTCTCAGCATCGCGAATGAATAAGGCAGTTGTTGTCTTTTTGAAATCAGAGCAATTAGTGAATCAACTTACCGTTTTTTGGATTAATGAAACGTTTGTGCCCATGGCTCCTTTAGTGGTTCCAGCAACTAAAGTAACCATATCAAATGTGCCACCTTTCATCTCAAATGACGATATCGTTAAAGAGTTAACTCGATACGGTAAAATTGCAAGTCCGTTCAGAATGATCCCTTTGGGTTGTAAAAACACATCACTTAAACATGTCTTATCTTTTAGAAGGCAGGTGCTGATGTTTTTGACTTCACCGAAGCGTAGTTTAGATATCTCGTTTCGTGTAAATCAGGGAGAATCTTCATACATACTGTATGCAAGCACTTATAATCTTAAGTGCTTTGAATGTGGAGATATTGGCCACAAACGTTTCGCTTGCCCTCATAAGAAAGTGGACCAACTTTAGTACCAACTCTACCATATTGCCATGGGAGTTGCCCCTGGGACGTTAGACGGCTGTCAGTGACATTATTCCCTACGGCCAAAGGCCTATGCTACATACCCCAAAAAACTTACCTGTTAGGGCCAGAACTCCTGGGCCCGGGGTAGAGCTCAAGGCTTGGAATCAGGAATAGATTCCTTTAAGGGAATACGACCAAGAGCCTAGAATCATACAAGTCTTGGCCTGTCACACAGGGGCTACTGCACACTCTGCATATGCTAAAGGAACTGTCTCAACAGACCCCTAGTAGCAACACCCTGTTAAAATAGGTATCCAGAGGATACATAGGTGGAGTGGTGCCCAAGGCGGAACCGGGGTTTTAAACCACTCAAAAAGAGCACGAGGCTGCTACGCGTAGCTCTTACCATACAGGATTTTAGAAAAGAGCACAGAGTACTAGCGTGCAAACTTACCACAGTGTGGATTTTAGAAAGTGTACAAAGACTTCACGTGCACTAGTTGAGTGGAGCCCAAGGTACCGGGGTCTAAACCAATTCAGAGAAAGGGAACAAGGCTAATAACGCGTAACCCTTACATACAAGATTTCAGAAAAGTGGGCAAAGCATAACGTGCACACTTACCACTATGTGGATTTTAGAAAGTCAGAAAAGTGGGCAAAGCATAACGTGCACACTTACCACTTATGTTGATTTTTAGAAAGTGCGCAAAGCTTAACGTGTGCATTTACCATAGTATGGATTTAGAGTTTTCCAAGCATCTGTTCACAGATACCCGGAAGTACTGAGCCAAACGGGAGAGGCAAGCTCAAATACAACCCTCTAAGGTGAGGGGAGCACTGCCTGAGACAGCATTACAAAAGAAGGTTCTCGCAAATGCCACCTATACTTCCCGCTCGATGCCTCAGCAAGAGGGGATATCCTGGTGATCAGGAGTCCCCTCAGGGCGACCTAGATACGGTAGACCAGACAGGGCAGCCTGAAAGCATGAGCCCAGCCCGGACGTCCAGAAAACTTTTGCAGTGCCGTGCCGGGGGCGTAATGATCAAGAAGTCTCCCGCAGAAGCCTGTGACCTGGCCGCATAATCCAGGAAGTATGAAGAGGACCTACCCTAGAAAAAGGACAGAAACACAGGTCCCGGGAAACACTGAAAATAAAAGCTAGCAGAAGGATTATACACACAACCACCAGCGCATTAAATACATAACGATAGGAATATAGATCGCTCTTACCACGGAAATGCACGCTTCAAACAAAACAGTCAGTGAAGACGAAGAAGAGGATGATGTGTTCTCCCGGCGCCTATTTATACTATAGACGGCTATAGACTAGTGACGTCATGGCTGTCGACGGCCAACGTGTTGTTGGTGTTTTTTCAATGTATGCTTCAGACACGGGTCATGACGAGGCGTTCCCCATAGCGACCCCTAGAGGACGCAGTTCGAAGTTCCCATGAAAGGGAACAGGGATGTGTTTCAGAGTGATGAACAGGATATAGAGGCAAGTTTAGCAGACGGTCTGGATGGATTGTCTCAATGTACTGATGATAGTATGAGAGATGATGATCAATGGTCAGAAGAGTCAGAGATGTCAAAAGTGACTAAGGAAGACTTGTATACTGTAGCTCAAATTAATTAATTTCTTGATGAAACAAAAGGTAAAAGTGTTGAAGTTAGTGATTTTTTTCCTAACCTGGATGAGTTTGTCGCTTCTGTAATGTGGGCAAGAAGAAACAGTAATTATGATGAGTTGTCGCAGCAGAAACGTTTCAGATTTAAAAAATACATAACCGCAATTCGGAAAAAGGAAAAAACAGGAAGAGGAAGGCCAAAGAGGGGAAAAATCTAACTAATAACTATGGATAATATGTATTTTTTCCTGTCTGTTTTCTTTCTAATCTCTCTTCCTTTGGAAACTTTGCTGGTGGGATCCCTAAACATTAATGGAATGAGGGACAGAAGGAAGGCTGGCACTATTATAGAATTCATCAGGTTAAAAAATTTAGATGTGATTTTCTTACAAGAAACTCATAGTGATGTGCATAATGAGGTTGATTGGCGACTGTGGTGGAAAAATGAATATGTTCTTTCTCATGGGACTAATTTGAGTGCAGGAAATGCAATTCTTTTTTCTCCTTCTATTAAAGTTAAAATTGTATTCAAAAAAGAAATTGAACCATGTAGACTATTGGCAGTTAGAGTTTATATTAATGGGGTTTTCTTTGTTTTTATTAACATCGATGCTCCTAATAATGAGACAGACAGAATTAATACTTTTAATAAACTGAAAATGTTTCTAAGACAACAGCAGGATAGTAACTTAATTTTAGGAGGGGATTGGAATTGTACACTTGATCTTTTGCTTGATAGGAATGGAGAGGAACCACACTTTCAGTCTCCTACTGAATTAGGTAATATAATTAAAACCTTTAACTTTATAGATGTTTGGAGAGATATTAATCCTTTAGTAAAGCAATTTACTTGGGTAAAGGTGAATGAAGGAAGAATTTCAGCAGCACGTCTAGACAGATTGTATATATCTAAAAATATGAAAAACAGAGTTGTACGAACAAACATTGTCCCTACACCATTTACTGGCCATAAGCTTATCACTGTTGACTGTACATTGACTTCCAAAATAACTAGAAGTGCTTATTGGCATTTTAATGTAAAACTGCTACAGGACAAACATTTTTGTGAAAGTTTTAAACTTTTTGGGGAAACATGGAAAAGTGAGTAAAACAGATATGGAGACATTTATACTTTGGTGGGAAATAGGTAAGGTCCATATAAGATAGTTTTGTCAGCAGTAGGCATCCCATTCAAATTTGTGTTTGAAAAGGACTTTGGAGTGGCTCGAAAAAAAAATCCTTGTCACTGAAAAGAACATGCTGGATTGAGATCTTTCTGTTAATGTACATGAGTGGACTGAAAATAAATTCAAATGTAGCTTTGTTTTAAATGAGAAGGTTAAAGGTGTTCTTGTAAGAAGCAAGTTTTTATTAACGAAAGATATGGATGGACCTACCTCTTTCTTTTTTAACTAGCAAAAGTGTACAAGAACAACAAATGTATAGTTTGAAAAACAGTGATGGACATGAAACAAACGATCCCGCAGAAATGTGCAGATTAGCCGTGGACTTTTATTCTCAATTATACTCTGCTGACAACACAGATACTCAGAGCCAAGATGAACTTTTAAAGAACTGTTAAAGATAAGAATGATTTAGAATGTGGACTTACCTTTGAAGAATTAAGTACTGCAGTTATGGGACTTTCTTCAGGACGTACCCCGGGTATAGATGGACTTTCTAATTAATTTTATAAACATTTTTGGTCTACAATTGGAACTGATCTTGTTGAAGTGCTACAGGAATGCATTCGGACAGGTTCCCTGTCTAAGAGTTGCCAACGGGCAATTTTAACACTACTCCCAAAGAAAGGTGATCTAACCTCACTTAAGAACTGGAGACCAGTGGCAATTCTTTGCACTGAATACAAATTATTATCAAAGTGTCTTGCCAACAGGTTAAACATAAAGTTGTGTCAAATAATACATAAAGATCAATCCTATTGTATTAAAAAAAGATGTATTACTTATAATCTGCATTTAATACGTGATGTCATTGATTATGCTATGAAGAATAACTCAATCTAGGATTATTATCACTTGATCAAGAAAAAGCTTTCGATCGAGTTGATCATCAATATCTTTTTAAAGTTTTAAAGACTTTTGGTTTTGGGGACAAATTTCCCAGCCAACCTGTATATGTGGGCCCCACATGCTTTATACTTGGGCCACATGGGTACCAAGTGGGCATGGTCCCAAAATGGGCATCTTATCTGGGGCCCACTTAGGTCAGCTAAGTAGGTCTCACATGGGCAAAACCAGGTGGGCTTCCCATGTGGGGCCTAGTTGGGTCACTAATGGGAAATGAGGGTATGGGCTCAAAATGGGCAACACGTATGGCCCCCATATGGGTTTCACATATGGGTCAGACATTGGCAAACACAATCAGTCCTATATAGGCTGCCTGCATGGGCCCAAGGTAGAACCCACATGGGTAATCTCTATGTGGGTTCTGAATGGGGAAACACATATGGGGCCTGCTTGGCCAACCCATATGGGTCAGACATGGGCAAACACAATCAGTCCCATATAGGCTGCCTGCATGGGCCCAAGGTAAAACCCACATGGGTAATCTCTATGTGGGTTCTGAATGGGGAAACACATATGGGGCCCTCTTGGCCAAACCATACTGGCTCGACATGGGCAAACACAATCAGTCCCATATAG
>NW_015636840.1:257459-261121 GCF_001515625.1 Sinocyclocheilus rhinocerous
ATGGGCAAACACAATCAGTCCCATATAGGCTGCCTGCATGGGCCCAAGGTTGAACCCACATGGGTAATCTCTATGTGGGTTCTGAATGGGGAAACACATATGGGGACTGCTTGGCCAACCCATATGGGTCAGTAATGGGCAAACACAATCAGTCCCATATAGGCTGCCTGCATGGGCCCAAGGTAAAACCCACATGGGTAATCTCTATGTGGGTTCTGAATGGGGAAACACATATGGGGCCTGCTTGGCCAACCCATATGGGTCAGAAATGGGCAAACACAATCAGTCCCATATAGGCTGCCTGCATAGGCCCAAGGTAGAACCCACATGGGTACCATCTGTGTGGGTTCTGAATGGGAAAACACAAATAGGCCCCATATGGGTTTCACATATGGGTCAGACATGGGCAAACACAATCATGTATACATAATACAATAGTGGATTTAACATCTAAATTTAAACTCTATCCTTAAAATGCATGCTTTTTATGTACCCTTCTTACTTTAAATACTTTGGTGAGTTAATAAGAATATTGGTAACACTTTAGTGTCCAGTTCTCACTATTAACTTGTTGGTTTTTAGCATGAATATTACTGGGATATTGGCTGTTTATTATTACTTAAAAAGCACATATTAATATCTTATTCTGCAAGACCTTATTCTAAATCCTTAATCCTACCCAATTCTTAAACTTAACAACTATTTTACTGAGTATTAATAAGCAGTAACTAGGAGAATTTTGAGGCAAAAGTCATAGTTAATAGTTAGTTAATAGTGAGAATTGGACCCTAATCTAAATTTATGTAGTTACTTGAGAGAATTAAAAGAACCGTTTCATGTCTATCCCTGTATCATTAACTTGTCAAGGTTGATATATGATTTAGAAAAATTAATTAGTAATAAGTAATTACATTTTTTGGGGGGAGAGTAATTTGTACAGTAATCTAATTACACTGTTGAAGATGTAGAAACACATATGGGGCCTCTTTGACCAAATTTCACTTTATGTGAATTTATATATATATATATATGTATATATATATAAAAAGTCTTCTGATGCAAAAGCCTCTAAAGCCACTTCTATCAAAAATGAGATAATGATGCTGAGTGAATGCTCTCTGTGCATAATACACGTTCATCAAATACTTTCACCTCAAACCCGCTAAATCCCAGCCTCAGCCCAATCAGAATTACCGATACTTAGGTAGAAACCTATATAGGAGCCTAACAAAAAAGTTAATTTTAAAGAAATAAGTCTGACGGACTTCATATACTTCATATCAGTTCTGTTTAGAACCCTATTATATTGAAGAACCCTTTATACGCAGAAATGTTTTTTTGTGTCAGAGTTTAGAGATCTTTATTCGCAACTTTTTGTTTTTCAAATCTTAAAGGGATGGTTCACCCAAAAATGATTGATGGACAAAAAAGTCCATCCATCCATCATAAATCTGCTTCACACGGTTCCGGGGGTTACTAAAGGCCTTCAGACACGAATCGATGCGTTTGTGTAAGAAAAATATTCATATTTAAAACTTTATAAAGCAAAACATCCAGCTTCCGGCAGACCATGACTTACGAAGAATGCGTAATGCCTCTCGCAGTTCAAAACACTTAAGTTACGTCCTATGTCGCATCGCGGTTTGAACTGTGAGAGGCATTACGCATTCTTGTAAGTCGCAGTCCACCAGAAGCTGGATGTTTTGCTTTATAAAGTTTTAAATATGGATATTTATTTTACACAAATGCATTGATTCGCATGGGTCGCCCTGAGGGGCTTCCCGATCACCAGGATATCCCCTCTTGCTGAGGCATCGAGCGGGAGGGTTTTTTCAATGTATGCTTCAGACACGGGTCACGACGAGGCGTTCCCCATAGCGACCCCTAGAGGACGCAGTGTCTCGTTCCCTACTCAGGGAACCATGGTTACATATGTAACCTGAGACGGTCATGCGTATTGTTCCAATTGCGCCAGTTTGCAACCGCTTGGCGGACTTTTTCTGTCACTTCACTTGACGTTAGAAGGCCTAGAGTGTGTGTGCTTCAGCGAGCTACAACTGCGGTGAGTATGTTTGATTATGACTTCGGTTAAATGATGTCCGAATGATGAGTGTTTTAATAAACTGTATATTCCTTAACAGAATAGAACAGAATACAAGTATTTCATAAAGAAGTTTCTTTAGCTGTAAGACGGTGGGGACGTTTGCTAATTAACTAAATGATTTGATTCGACATTGGAATATTCGCGAGATTTAAAACAATATACACATCGTTGAACCGTTTATATGGTGCGGAGAAACAGTCAGGTCAAGTAGTTAAACGTTTAAACACAAAACGTAAACGTTTGTTTATCAGTTGAATATTCCTTTATTTTTTATTATTCTCTTAACAATGTTTTTTTTTAAATCGTGAAATTCAACAGCTGCATCATGATGCAATGGGCATCAACTCGATCGAGTTTAATTTTATTTTCCCACGCTTTTTTCTTTTTATATGCATAATTTAGACAGCTATTTAATTAAAGAGACCCACTTCTAATAAGCTACCCGTAAAATACAGGAAAAATCCATATAAATTTTTTTTCCAAAAAATGTCACACATAGCCGAATAAACACATAAGTGTGCAGTGTGGACTAACAGAAAAAAATAATAATAATCAATTTCAGAATTAGTAGTAGAGAAGCCCGTTTGCATGGGATTGCATTTTAATAACTCTGTTTCCAAAGCGACGGATGTGTGGATATCACGCGCTGTAATCCCGCGCATTTTTAAACACGAGCTCGTGTCCCCACATTAAACAGAAGAGGAGGTTCTGCAAATATAAGGCTGAATGGGAAAAATATTGTCAATGCGTCTGTCCGTTAAGGCGAATTGCATAGTTTACCGAAAGCTGCTGCTCAAGGTGAACATATATTAATATCTACAAATATAATATTACATACACTATCAGAGCTTAGACAGATAACCTATTATATTTTAGACATTATTAGACATATCATTAATTGATTTTTATAAGTTATTAATATTGGCATTAAGATTATAAATGTTTGATTTTTAAAATGCTATTAATATAAATAATGTTTCATAATTTATGATCAAAGGCTACATAATAAATAATCCTGTCATATAAAATGTATGGCATTTAAAATAGTTAAAAAGAGTTAAAATAGTTAATAGTAGGACAAATAACATGCACATGTTGCTAATGTATAACTATACGTGTAGTCATGGTAGAGGTTCCTGGCCTTACCTCTGAAAACCCAGTCTGACCTTGAGGCTCTTGATGCTCTTGATCAGGATCGTAGTGTCATGTCTGCTGTTGTATGTTTACTTTATTTTATCATTACTATTATCTTTATTATCTTTTATTCTCCTCCTGGAACTCATTTAAAGGGGTCATATGATGCGATTTCAATTTTTCCTTTCTCTTTGGAGTGTTACGAGCTCTTGGTGCATAAAGAAGATCTGTAAAGTTGCAAAGACTAAAGTCTCAAATCCAAAGAGATATTCTTTATAAAAGTTAAGAGTTAACCCAAAGAGATATTCTTTATCAAAGTTAAGACTCTGCCACGCCCCCCTAAAACGGCTCGTTCCCCACATATCTACCTCACTATGTGGGAAGATTTGCATAACGCCGCACAAATGTTCACGCTGTTCACGCA
>NW_015636840.1:263718-265777 GCF_001515625.1 Sinocyclocheilus rhinocerous
AGAGACCAAGGAGTTACCACCCCAACAGCCACAGTTACCAGCCCCACAGCCCAAGGAGTTACCAGCGCAACACCCCGAGGAGTTAGCAGCTCCATAGCCCGTAGAGCTACCAGCCTCACAGCCACAATTACCAGCCCTATTTGTGAAGCCATGTTCACTAAGCTTCTGACAATTTTAGAAGAAGTGAAGGAGACACAACGTGTTCATGGTAAGATGTTGAATGCCCTGCTGAAAAAGCAAGACGGATCAGTGGTAGAGGTTCCTGAAGGAGTGGCCTTACCTCTGAAAACCCAGTCTGACCTTGAGGCTCTTGATCAGAAGTTGGGGGATCGTAGTGTCATGTCTGCTGTTGTAAGTTTACTTTATTTTATCATTACTATGATCTTTTAATTATTTATTTCTCCTCCTGGAACTCATTTAAGGTAAAAAAAAAAAAACTGATTTGTTTAATCTTATTAGCTTCTTGTTTTTGCAGTTTATGTAAACCATTGGTTTCTCCTTTTGGCTCTCATCCTTAGGTTACCATGGTGGCAGATGTAGGTGGCACAAGTGTAGATGACGCAACAAGAAGAATGATGAAATACATCTTATCAAATGAGCTGGCATTGGAGTACAATTTGTTTGGTCGTCATGGGAAAAAAAAGTTTAAAGATTTGCATCTTTTCAACGTTGTGTATGGTAAGTATGACTTAAGTTGTTAATACTGTGATCTTAAATTTGATGGAAACACTTTACAATAAGGTTCCATTAGTTAACATTAGTTAATGCATTAACTACCATTAGCTAACAATGAGCAATGCTTTTGTTAGTTATTATTATTACTCTAGTTAAGCTAGTAGTTTCTGCTGGTGTATAGAAGTACTTAACATAAGCTTTTAGTAATAAATGAAAAGCAAACTTTTTTGCTGATCCGAAAAATGATCCGATCCGTGAATTAAAATCTGTAGTATGATCTGAACCGTGGGTTTTGTGATCCGTTGCACCACTAATATGTATGTACCAAGAGCTCCTGTAAAACCACAAATTCACACTTGGCAAATAAAGCTGATTCTGATAGAACTTTGCTTACATGTTTCACTTTTTGTAAGAAAGCACCCCTACAATAACTGAAACTAAACAGTAGTGTTTTACTCTAGAATTACATAAAAATTTCATTTTAACATCAGTTTAGGAACTGAATAATAAAAAGGAAAAATAAAACTCTGCTTAGTCTTCACTCTATGAATTAAATATGCACTAATTCTTATTAAAGCTACAAAAGTTACTCAGGCAAGAACAGTGAGTGATTTTCTCTTTGTCTTTTGTTAATGGCCCCAAATATGGCAAGCTGTAGTGATATGCATATTGCGATATGTACATTTGCAATATTTCAATAATTTTGATATATTGCACAGCCCTACTGCAGACAGTATGTCCGCTGTTACAGAATGATTACTTATTGAGTTCCCATTGAAATGTTTCCTCCCGGCATCACAGATGGTCATGCCTACTTAAAAAGGGTTAATTCACCCAAAAATGAAATTTCAGTCATTAATCACTCAACCTCTTCTTGTTCCAAACCCGTAAGACCTTCGTTCATCTTCGGAACACAAATTAAGATATTTTTGATGAAATCCAAGACGATTCCCCCCTCCATAGACAGCAACGCAACTGACACTTTCAAGTCCCAGACAGGTAGAAAAGCCATAGTTAAAATAGTCCATGTGACTCCAGTGGTTCAATCTTAATTTTATGAAGCGACAAGAATACTTTTGTGCACCAAAAGAACAAAATTAACAGCTTTATTCAACAATGTATTCCCTTCCATTTCAGTCCTTGGCAGCGTGGTGGTATTCTCGTTCACAAGAGCACATTGTTGAATAAAGTCATTATTATTTTTTGTTGTTGTTGTTGTTGTTGTTGTTGCACAAAAGTATTCTCGTAAAAATATCTTAATTTGTGTTCCAAAGATGAATGACGGACTTATGGGTTTAAAACAACATGAGGGTGAGTGATTAATGACTGAAATTTCATTTTTGGGTGAACTAACCCTTTAATCCTGTAAAGGGCACGTGCAGAA
>NW_015636840.1:266004-279773 GCF_001515625.1 Sinocyclocheilus rhinocerous
TTTTTTTTTTTTTTTTTTTTTTTTGCACAAAAGTATTCTCATCAAAATATCTTAATTTGTGTTCCGAAGATGAATGACAGACTTATGGGTTTAAAACAACATGAGGGTGAGTGATTATTGACTGAAATTTTATTTTTGGGTGAACTAACCCTTTAATCCTGTAAAGGGCACGTGCAGAAAGGTTGGGGGTGGAGGGCTTTGGGGGCTCGAGCCGCTGCCCTTTTTCAAAATTAACCCTTAAAATGGCAATACCAAAAAATCTGAATTTAAATTTTCCATCTTCTTAGGACACAAATAATAAAATTTCATGATTTTTTTTTTTTCAAAACATGACTTTTATTTTTTATTTAAATGTTTGTATCCCCCAGGATACGTTGCCACTTTGGGGGTGTAAATTCACTGTAAAAAGAAGGCTTGTTTGGCAATAACAAAATTTTTGCCAAAGTTTTAAAACATTTATTCTCTCATAACTTACTGTAAACTAAACATTCTTTGTCAAATTGAGCAAAGCAATAAATACAATGCATAATTATGAATATATTAGCCATATCATATTGAATACACAAATTTCTAGGACCTATAAATTATCAGTATGACCAAAACTTTGTTGAAAAACTTGTTGTACAGAATCTACTTCATGCCTTATATCCTCTGACTGATAGTTTATACTTTTTTTTTCTTTTTTCTTTTTATCAAGTAAAGTCTTTTTTGCTCATGCAAAAATTAAAACTTCTTTATTTTTCATGTTAATGTAAATGTCAAATGTGACAATAGTGTATACTTTTTTTTCCTTTTTTCTTTTTATCAAGTAAAGTCTTTTTTGCTCATGCAAAAATTAAAACTTCTTTATTTTTCATGTTAATGTAAATGTCAAATGTGACACAGCAGGCTTTTGGGGAACATTTGATTGTCCATCTCTCAATTATCACTGATTTAAAATGAAATGCATACATGAGCCATAAAACCCTTATGTAAAAACATGATACTCAACAAAAAACATAGGCATGTATATTTATATCTCAATGATCAAATCAATGATAATTGAGAGATGGACAAATAAATGTTATACTTTAAAATATAATTTATTTCTCTGATGAAAAGCTAAATTTGCATATCTTAAAAAGTCATTTGTTTTTGCAGAGGCTCTTAAGAACGACCCGCTGATGTCAAAGGTCAACCAGCAAGAGGCTGAGAGGGCACTGTCAAAATGGTTCACTGGAGCAAGAGACAGAGGAGGACAGAGGGCCTCAAGAATGCACCAAAAGATGGCTGCAGTTTAAAGTTTACTGAAAAAGTTGCTGCTTCTAACTGTTATAGTTCTTTTTTTTTTCTTCTTCTTTTTTTTGACTTGTATTCCTACATTTCTTTTTAAAGTGAGCTAACGCCGATAACAATAGTCCAGTACTTCCAGGTAATTTACAGTGGGGAAGATCTGGTTTTAAGTATTTGGGGGTTTTTTTAGGAAGAGAGGAATATTGGAGAAAGAATTGGGAAGGCCTGATGGAGAAAGTGTGTGCTCGGTTGTTTCGATGGCAAAGCCTGCTACCCCAGCTATCATACAGGGGAAGAGTTTTGATCTGCAACAACCTTGTAGCCTCTACATTGTGGCACAAAATGATGGTCCTGGAACCTCCTAATGAACTGGTGGAAAGAATTCAAAAACGTTTGGTAGACTTCTTTTGGTCTGGTCAACACTGGCTAAAAGCATCTGCATTATTTTTACCCAGAGAAGGTGGTCAAGGATTGGTGGACATTAAAAGCAGATGAATGACTTTTAGACTTCAGTCTGCAAAAAGACTTCTTTATGGAGAAGATGTATGCTGGTCTGGCGTGGCTTGTGCCCTCCTGAGAAGAGCAGGAGGGATGGGGCTAGATCGACATCTTTTTCTTATGGACATTCAAAACGTCGACTTGTTTGGACTTACTTCATTTTACCTTTCAATGTTTAAAGCCTGGATAATTTTAAATATCACAAGGAATCTCAGGGACGGACGAGACCTTTGGCTTAAGAGAGGAACCCCTACTGAATAATCATGTTGTGGTTTCAGACATTTTAAAGTCATCATCTCTGAGAAATGCTTTAAAGAATGCAGAAGTTACACAATTTGGACATTTAATATCAACGGAAGGATGGATGTCTGCTGAAGTGCTGTCCTCTAAACTTGGTGTTAGGTCAGTTCACCTCACACAGAGACTGTTAAATAATTTTTTTGAATGTTTACCCGAGGATTTTACACATGCTTTGGAAACAGCTCATGAGGATACTGTTGTCCGTTTCCCAGAGTTGGGTATTACACCTGCTGTGGGTGTTTTTCAAGAGAAGAAGGGGGCCTTACCTACCTTCAGGACTCCAGAATTAAAATTTTTAGTGAAACGGGGAAAAGGGCCCTTTACATAACATGTCAAAATTTCACATATTCATTTTTTAGAAGGACTTAAGGAATCCAAATGGCAGGAGAATCTCGGTTCAGAAACTAAAACCCTAAGGGGTGCTGGAGGACCTTGTACAAACCTCCAATTGAGAAAAGGTCTGGAGACCTTCAGTGGAGAATTGTGCATGGTATAATAGCTACAAACAGATGCAGAGCACACCTTGATCCACAGGTAGGGGAGGGGTGTCCGTTTTGTCGTATTGCAGAAACTGTTTTTCATTAATTTTTTTATTGTGAAAGACTTGTGGCTATATTGGCTCAAGTAAAAGAATGGTGCACAGTCTTAGGAGAAATATTCTCACCCATGCTTTTTATCTATGGTCCCAAGTATAATAAAAGAAAAAAAGAGATTCATGTTTTGCTTAACTTTTTATTTGGCCAAGCAAAGATGGCAATATGGTTATCACGTAAAGGTAAACTTAATGATGTGGGGTCAACTGATGTAATGTCAATTTTAAAGGGGTTGGTCAAGTCAAGATTAATGGTGGAATATGCCTACTATCAAATGGTTAAAGACCTTGAAACTTTTAATTATTTTTGGAGAGTGAACCAGTGTTTGTGTGAAATTGATATTGATGGATCTTTGCAATTGTATGTGTAATTGTGTTTTTTACTTTGAAGAATTTTAAAAAATTTTTATTAATTAATTTATTCTTATTTTTATTTTTTTGTTTATAATTTTTGAGAAGGACACAATCATGTCCCGCCCTCTCATTTCAGATGCCGTTTCACTCGGATATAGGTCACAGTAGAGAAGAAAAGACAATCGCAACTTCCATTTCATGCCGACTTTAAATATCATTATAATACATAGTGTATAAAAATGCAGTGTCATCAGTTTGTCTAAAAGAATACAGAATGTTTGAATGCTTTATGCACCATTTACACATGGTAGGGAGCAGGTGTAAATTTCTTTTGTACCAGCTAACATTTTCAAAATACGAACGTTTTCATGAAACCGAAAATATACGTCAGAACGACTTTCCGAATGATTTACACAAAAATTAGTTCTGCTCGTGTTTTATGATGAGGCCCAATGTAACTAAGAGATAAATTGTGCAGTGTAGCACTTCATTGATTATAACGGAATGAGATCGCAATGAACTAAGATGAGTGACAGCTTTTTAGTGATTATAAGCAATGAATGACTGCAATCCAAGATTGCCACTGCCATTGTGTAGCATTTAGTACAGCATATACTTCTGCTCACTGAGTGAAGTCTAGCAGGTCTGAGCTGGTGTGATTGAGTGGAGGCAGGGACTAATTTGCAAATTCATAGATACGCCATTTTAGCCCAGAAACCATAGTGGCACCCCTCATTGTGAGATCTGTGACCTCACCAGTGCTGGGTAAATTACTTACAATGTACCCTATTACTGATTTCAAATTACATTAAAAAAATTGTAGTTAGTAACGTAATCCATTACATTAAACATTTGAGGTGCTATAATTAAACTACTTTTTGATTACTTTGAACTATGAATATACAAATGTATGAATAATTAACTTATTATAAAACGGTTAGTTCCAGTCCTTGATTCGTGATTGGTCAACAGCTGTGTTTTATTCACAATAAAGCATGGCTATGGCCGCTTCACCCAACAGTTCTGTTTATCACTGTGCAACACCCCTAGCAACCACCCTTAGCAACATAAACAATGTAGCATTAATTCATATTCTATGTATTATGTATTTCTGCAAAATTAGCTATTTTTTATTTACGTAATGAATTATGAGTGACCCCTATTAGCGTTATGTTGCGTCATTCACCTTCCCACACGCCCTTCCCTCATGAAAGAAAAGGTATGTTTGACTTGAAATAGCACTACACAGACCGATCGGTGTGTATGACATCAAAGTACCATGAGAGCATGAGAGCACTCTTGCTGATGTCATAGACAGATCGGTCTGCACAGCACCGCTTCAAGTCGAACACATCTATTGTCTTCTCATATGGGAGATATGTTGATGTGTGCATGTGTCTGTGTGGAAGCCCACAGTTTCCAAAGTGTGGAGGGAATATTACTGTACTTATTAGTTTTCTGTTTCAGGTATGGTACTGCATGTCCATCAATTTACACTGTAATGACATTTGCAAACTTGCGCTGTGCCACAAATTTGTTTGTTTTAAACTAAAAGCTGGAAAACTTTTTTTTTTTTTTTACATTTATTTATTTATATTTTAGCAGAAGAATAGCATTTAATGAATTCAAAAAAGTAACTAAGTAAGTTTGGCTTTAATATTTGTATTTTGTGGTAACCATTTAAGCAATAGAACGTTTGCACCTACGTCACGGTTTGGTCAGTTACCCAGATGTGCGGCCATATTGGAGATATTAAGATGTAAACAACAGCATGGATTGCACAGTTAATTTACTAATGAAGACATTGTTCTACTAATTTATGATGTCTAAACCACAGAAAAAACCGTGAGGAAGCTGCTAAATCATTTAGAGAAGGACTTAGTAAGCAGGAAAGGGCGCAGTATTTTGACAAACTAAAGTTAATAGGTGGTAAAAATCCTTACGAGCTGGTTCCTTTGGCTCCTAGAATACAATAATAATAAATATAGCACCATTAAATAGATAGGCAGTTGTGGCCTAAATGTTAGAGAGTCAGACTTGTAACCCAAAGGTCACAGGTTCGAGTCTTAGTACTGGCAGGAGTTCTAGGTGGGGATGTGAATGTATACAGCACTCTCTTTGCTCCAGGCATTGAGCAATTGGCTGCCCACTGTTCCGGGTGTGTGTGTTCACTATTCACTGCTGTGTGTGTGCGCACTTGGATGGGTTAAATGCAGAGCACAAATTGCAAGTATGGGTTACCATACTTGGCAAATGTCACAACTTTCACTTTCACATCTTTCCTCAGACAGTTTTTTTTTTTTTTGCACTCTTCTCCTTGATTTGTTATAACTTTTGGCAGTCTGTAGTACTCCATATGTTTTCCCGGTCCGACCGATTAGTACAGCCCAAAACAACAATAATTGACCATTTTCAGCAGCAATAATCAGCAAAATTTGCGAGTTCCGTTCGGTTCAATGGCATTGTTTACTGACGTCATTGTTCAGATGACGTGTTGTGAAAACACTCAATAAGGTACTTGAGGTGTGCTGTATTGTGAAAAAGTCATGGTTGAAGGACGTTGTTAGGCACAATGCGTAAGTGAAGTGCCTGCAACCCCTTCAGCCATGACTTTCTTCACAATACAGCACAGCCTCTCGTACCTTATTGCTTACTGACCTTAAAATCTCAGGGGTTACTTCAAGTATTAAGTTGAAAGAGGTTCGGCTGACAAAAAAGGTTTGGGTACCCTGCAATGCAAATAAGAAATAACCTGAATTTGTGCATTTTAATGTGTTTGAAACACAAAGGCCTTCCAAAGACATAGTGACACATGATTAAACAGCACACTAAGTGACACATCAAATAAAAAATTATTTTCATCAGTAGTTAATGCAATGTTGAAATGTTAAGAAAACACTAAAATTGAAATGATTTTGTGAATCCATTGGTCAAATGCTGTGCGGACTCTTAATTTTCAATATGTAACCGTCTAATCAATAAAAAGAAACTGTAGTCTGATTAGAAGTATTTTAAAATGTAGTATAATCTAATTACAAGTACTTATTTTTGGAATCATATTACGTAATCCAGATAACATGCAATCAGCTACTTCCCTGAACTGGACCTCACATGGGCAAATATATTTCCCTATGACTGCCTCTAGCGTAAGACATCGACAAATAGTTTGACATCATCGCGCCATAGGTCTTGCCCACTGCCATTCAGTCACTTAACTACCCTGATAGCACACTATTTTACTTCCTTTTTTTTTTTTTTTGCAAGACATATTATTTAGAGTGTTTGCTCATCTGCAATACGTCTATAGGACTTTTCCTATCAGATGTCAAATAGACATTTAGAATATGTCTTTAAGATGTTTATGATTTAGAATGTATGTAAAACTGCCATCTTAAAGACGTTTATCAGATGTTTGTACACAGCAGATGCTTTCCAGATGAAGATGATGTATATAGATGTAGATGTATGTGTGCTATCTGGGTACTGACACCTGTTTACACCTATGGAATGTGGATGGGGCAAAATATCTTTAAACAGAACATGTGAAATTTGACCATGTTGACAAGCACAGTTTAAGGTGGCAGTTTTTAACAGGTTTCTTTAAAATGTGTAGACATGCACATTCTGGCTGTGTTAAGGCAGCAATTTGGAACATATAATATTTTTTTTAAGGCATAGACCCTCATATTAATCCTGTCTTTTAGTTTATGGTGTTATTAACCAGTGCTGCACTGCTATCTACTGCGCTTAATGAATGTAGAATTGTAAATTATAGTTGCTGTCTTAACTTGTTTTCTTGACAGACAAACATAAACAATTAAGCTATCATTAAATTAAGTACAGTTAAGTAAGTTTTTTAGCGAACTAATGATCTATGGACATGGCTTTCCTGAGATAAATTAAGTGTTATGTGATATTGTTCAACTATGTTTTATTGACATTTCAGCAGTTAAAACACTAATTACCTGAAACATGATATATTTCAGTAAATTGTACTGTATCTTACAACATTTTCCTGTGATCTTTCTGATGTTCATTTACGTGAACATTATGTGTTCATTACATGCTATGGCTGCCTGGTAGTAGGGAGGATAAGATGATTTATTCATGTGTGCTCTGCTCTGTCACTGCTACAGTGATCTGTCATGCCACATTAAAGAGCATTAAAAGGCATTTATTGCGTAGATTGCATGATAAACTGGATAGAATTTGAAAGCTGAGAGTTTCTTTCTTATCAAAAGTAACAAAAACAAAGCTTCATTTATTCATTTATCAACTGAAAAAAAAAACATTAAAATATTGAAATTGGATATAAGAATCGATTAAACTCCTTAAAATAGATATAAAATATAAAACTCAAAGTGTAGTTAAAACAATGCTGCATTTGTTTTGTTCACATGTGACCAAAAAAAATTATAATAATAAAAAATAAATTAAAATTTAAATAAAAAAGTACAAACACCCCTAATACACTGTATACAATACAATATAATGTTAATAATTTAAAAAAAAGGCATTGCACAGATTTTGCTTGTTTGTTTACAGGAGTGAAACCCAAAATGATAAAGCAGTGTCAAATCAGAGTTTACAGTTTTACACCACAGTAATGTAAAACTATTTCTTTTGTGTTTCTCTTCCCATGATGGCTTTTTTAGTGTTTCTCTCTGGATGTAAAAGGATGATGTAGCACTTTGGGGCAAATATGGCCACCAGTAATCCAAAACTAGAAGCTAAAATGGCAAATATCTCTACAGCCACTGCATATTTCCCTGGAGAGCTCACATATGCTGGAACAAATGCAATCCAGACAGCACAGAAGATTAGCATGCTAAAAGTGATGAACTTTGCTTCATTAAAATTATCTGGAAGATTTCTTGCCAGGAAAGCTAACAGGAAACTTACTGCTGCCAACAGTCCAATGTATGCCAGCAGCATAGAAAAACCAGCCACTGAGCCTATAGCACATTCGTATACTATTTTAGAGCGGATATACTGGCTGTTTTTATGGGGTGTTGGAGAGGCAGTTGATAGCCAGACTGCACATATCACAACTTGGATGGCTATTAGGACCAGAACAGTGCATCTTTGTTGAGCTGCTCCAAACCATTTCATAGCGCCATTGCCCTCTGGTCGAGATGACTTGAACACGGCTATTACCACCATAGTCTTGACCAGGATGCTGGAAATGCACAGGACAAAGCTAATGCCAAACACAGCATGTCTTAACTGACATGTCCACAATTGCGGCCTGCCAATGAATAGCAGCACACACAGGAAACACAGTTTGAGTGACAAAAGCAGTAGGAAGCTGAGCTCTGAATTGTTAGCACGTACTATAGGAGTGTTACGGTGATGCGCAAAAATGACCATAACAAGAGCACAGAAGCAGGCACCAAGCAGGGAAGCAGTTGTCAGAGAGATGCCCAGAGGATCCTCATAAGACAGAAACTCCACTTCTTTGAGGACACACTGGTCTTTATCTGGATTGGACCAGAACTCGTCTGGACACATTGTGCACTCAATAGCATCTGTGAGTAAGAAAAAGACAGAAGGTGAGTTTTAAGAGGAAATCAAATTCAAATTCTATTCAGTTTTTGCCAAAAATAATCATCACACCTGTTGTATTAGAAATCTCTCCATCTCCACATGGCAGGCAATCAAAACAGCAGACAGGAAAGCCTTTCCTTGTGGCTTGTCTAGTGCCTGGGGGGCAGCTCTCACTGCACACAGACCTTGGGGGCTGAAAGAGACATAATCTGTTATCAGTCATTTGTTTGTCTATCATCTCTTTTACATAATGACAAGCTTGGCCTTTCCATTACTGTATTCTCATTTGTCTTTTCATAGCTATTGACTATTTTTAGACTATGTCTGCAAAAAGAACGGCAACAAGCAATGCTAGTTACTTTTTTTGGCTCAAAGTTCCAATATAATGCATCATCATTCAATGTGAGCACCATCCCTGTTGCTGCCTCCTCATTTACTACACCAACCGTTTGGACCCTTATTGCTCCATCAGAGCTTGGCTGCCAGTTCAGCACATCATAGATGGCCAAAGCATCTCCATTCTTATCAAATGACACATGATCCCCAAAGCCTGTGGTGAAGTTTACTTTCTGTAGGTAGTGAACCAGCTGCACAGTTTGTAGACAGGAGAGGTGTTATATGAAATTTGGATTAATATAGTGCAAATATTTTGCTTTTCCACATCAGCTCTTCTATAAGCCTGGAGAGAATCTGCACTGTACTTGTAGTTCTTACCTGCCAAGGTTTCAGGTTTGTTATGTCAGCACAGCTGTTCCCACTGAATGGTCCTCTCCCCTCCTCACACTGCATCAGGTCATTAAGTCCATGTGCCAGGGCATAAACTGCCTTATAGACATTATAAGAGGCCCTCAGCTCTGAAACATCAGTGTATGGTGTGTCTGTAATGCTCAGATCCTCCTGTCCTGTACACACCTTTTTCACTTGCTCTCCATCTGTCTCTCTAACCCCAGTTTCAAAACTGCACCTAAACATGTTCTCCCAAAAGATCCTCAACATATTATTTTTTGGATCATTGCTGGGACGGAGACGTAGTAGAAAATCATGAAGCCCCTGGATCTCTCCACGCCTGATAGCGATGCCTAGTGTGCCCTTCAGGAAGGGCAGTAAACGTGGAGTGTGGTGTACAAATGATGTGGCCCAAGCTTCACTCGCAATCCAATGTCTGCCTGTCATGTTCTGCAACACCACCTCATCTATCAAAGGTATCAAAAAGGATGGAGTGGAAAAAACAACCACCACTCTAGCTGTAGAGGCCTGAATCACTCCTGTTATATGCTGAATATCTCTGGGGTTGTTATCATGGGGCAGGCTTTCAGAAAAAGCAACACAATGTCCAAACAGCTGCATTTCCTGCTGGAAGGACTGAGCAGCATAGACGCCGTAGTCATCATCACTGTAGATGAGACCAACCCAGGTCCATCCAAAATATTTTAAGATCTGAACCATAGCCCGCACCTGGAAGGCATCGCTGGGGATTGTTCTGGAGAAAGAGGGGTACTTTTTCCTGTCACTCAAACAGGAGCAGGTGGCGTAGTGACTAACCTAATTAGGGAGATGGAGAGAGGGGAAGGCATGAGACAAAGAAATTGAGTAATAATCAACAACGAAAAAATATATATTAGAACTTTTTTCTTACTATAGGTACTCGAAACAGCCCCAGAATACTTGAAATCGCAATGGAAACTGTTGAACTTGAATCTCCCACAATACCAATCACTGGTGGTGGGCCAGTGCAGTTGAGGTTAGAGAAGGATGCCTCTGTTCCACTAGTCAAGGATAAGGCAGCCCGGAATGCCATTCCTAGCATCACACAGTTGTCATAAAGATGGTAACCAAGAGTGATGTTAGGCAGTAGGTTTGGATTCCTATTGATCTCATCTATTGCAAAAGCCATGGTCTGTGCCTGCTGGAAGCTTTCCATATCAAATCTAAAAAAGTGAAAATAAATGTTGATTTAACTGTTCTGGAATGATATTAGCAGCAAAAAAAGAAAAAGAAAAGGTAAATCAGTGAAGGAGTATAACATAATTTGAGACATTTCTCAATTGCAATTAACACTGAATTCAAGAACATGAGATATTTAGTAAAGAATAGATTTTTTTTTTTTTAGGTATATTTCCATAGTTTAAAAATGTTACTCTCCTCCAAGCTTTCCCTTTTTCTTGTATAACTGTTATTTTCCACTCAAAACTCACTGCTCACAGTATGGTGGTTCCGGTGCTGTTCTGAAGCTCAGCTCTGGGAACACTGTGAGGAAGTCAACCTCAAACAGGCCTCCAAATATAACATCACCATCCTGGTACATTCCATTCAACCTGAAGTGTCCCTGTAGCTGACAGGTTCCTGTTCTGAGTATGCTGAAATAAGCTGCTGAAATAAAGTTAAAAGACAAATACAGGCAGATGTTCAGAGTGATCCCCATCTCTGTTTCTCTATTTCTTCGTGTGCTTAATTTATGATGAAGGTTGTGTGGGGTGTTGCTTTAAAAGAGCAGGTGGTGCTAAGTGAGCATCCCTGGAAATCAGTATGTCACCAGCCCATCACTATATTCTAATCTGTTAAGTAATGACAACTTTGGGATTTGCTTAGGATATAACTATTTTTTTAAATGGGAGTGGGGGAGGGGCATATTTAGAGATGCTGAACTGAAAAAAAAATGTTTTTATAGCTTAGGGATATTATTTGTATCAACTTGTCAATGTTTTCTACTTGACAGTGGTGTTCCTCAGAATGTCCTCTAGATGTCAGTCTTGCATTCGAGTTTTGCTGTGCAAATTTTCTTTCTAAACAATCCCTGCTCCATCAGGGATTTATTATTATTTATTTATTTATTTGTTTGTTTGTTTGTTTGGGGCAGCCCATTCAGCATCCGTTAAGATCAGCATTCATAAAGCACCAAGCAGGAATAATAGTTGTTGTTCACACAGACAATGACAGGTAGGCCCTGATACAGTTGGCATTGACAGAGGGCTACTAGAAGCTGGAATGCCTCCTTATCAAAAAATGGAATGTTCAAAGTATTTTATCATCTCTGACTTGAAAAGGAAGTAGTAAGAGTAGCACCCATCATTAGTCTCCCAGACCATTGCTCCCCACTCGTAATATAAAGTAGAACAGTTGGTGATGGCTGGAGATTTGTGACCAAACTGGAGAAGATGAATCTGGTCAAACCAAAGCAACAATGGCCTGGCAAGCCAAAGCCAGCTCCTCCTCATGGCAACATGGCTCCAAGGCAAACAGACCAGAGATTCCTGTGTTGGATCCATGATGACCACAGTGTTCTTTCAAGTTATCTGAAACAGGACCCGAATGCAGAGGACTGTTGATAAAAGTATTAAATCAAAGCAAGAAAACAACAAAAAGTCCGGCATATCGAAGAGTCGCAGGGTATGGGACAGCTTGGCAGGGGGCAGAAGAGAAGTCAAGGCCAGGCAGAGGTCAGCACTGGGAGATCTGTCTAATGAAGAGTAAACATACCATGGACAGGGTAGAGGAGGAGTCACAGACGCCCGAAGTCAGAACCAGAGATCAGTCCACTAGAGCATCGTTATCAGTCCGAGATCACAGGCGAGATTCAGAACAGAACATTGCCACACCAGGCAGAGCAATCTGGAGAATACAGAGAGAGAGAGAGAGAGAGAGAGTTGAGTAGAAAGAGAAAGAGATTAAAGCAAAAAAAAAAACAGAGAGGACCGCTAACAAACCCTGGCACATTCAGTTGTCTGAACACAGTAACATTAAAGGGGTCATATGATGTTGCTAAAATGTTTTGTGTATTTGGTGTAATGCTGTGTTTACGCGGTTTAAGGTAAAAAAAAAAAAAACATTATTTTCCACATACTGTACATTATTGTTGCTCCTTTATGCCCCACCTTTTTGAAATGTGTCGATTTTTACAAAGCTCATCGTTCTGAAAAGTACGGTGTGCTCTGATTGGCTAGCTATCTAGTGCGTTGTGATTGGCCGAATTTCTCAAGCGTGTGACGGAAATGTTATGCCTCTTACCAGGTTCAAGAAACTTTTCTCCGTAAAATATTTGAGTTGTACTGTTCTGGAACAGTGTTGTAAATAAAACTTTAACTTTTACAGTGTTGTAAATAAAACTAGTTGTGTCCTCTATTGGAAGGCAAAACAAAGTAGTTTGGCTTTTGCAACGAAACACACAGTGTCTCCACGACATGTTGGCGGCGGCAACAATACTACAGCAAGAATAAAAGTTACGCCTTCTTTCTTTGCGTATACATTTGGGCGGTGTTATGCAAATCTTCCCACACAGTGACGTAGATATGTGGGGGCGTGTTTGTGAATGTGCCATTTTAGGAAGGCGTGGCTCAGCGTTCACTTTTATAAAGAATATCTCTTTTTGATGGAGACTTTAATCTTTTCAACTTTACGGATCTTCTGTATGCACGAACAGCTTTTAACACTCCAAAGACAAAGGAAAACATGAATTCGCATCATATGATCCCTATAATGTCATTCATTTTTTTGTAAACTCTTTATCAATATTTCATTACTTTTACCTCTATAAAAATATAATTTCTTGCATCTCTTGCAAATTTTATGATGAAATGTACACTGCTCAAAAAATTTAAGTGCCCTTATTATGCCATTTTTAAGGTTGCTAATATTGTTTTATGAGTCTCCTAAAACTGGTTTACATGCATGCAAGGTCAAAAAACACGTTAGTTTTCTCAAAAAATAGATGTAATTTTACCTCATTTCTAAATGATTCATAAACAACTCATGCAAAGCAGTTCAAAGAATCAGTCTCTCTAAACCCCTCTCCTTTCCTTGAGCCCTCACTGCTGGTATTGGTCAGATGGCGCAGTCCTTTATGATTGGTCCAGAGCCGTAGAGAGATTGGCTCTGGATTGGTCTACCGCGTACAGTGCGTGTTGGAAACGAAACACCCATTGCCATGACAGAATGACAGCCCTGGAGACTTGTCAATACATAGAAAAGATGGTATCGATTGTACCTTACCAATTCGAGCCGGAGTCTGATGATGAAACGGTTGAACTGGCTGATCGACAAGAGACTGATTCGCAAGCACGACTGGAGCAGGACGTTTCTCAGTGGTAAGTGTCAAGTGTTAACAAGTTTGTGGTAATTATAACGTGATAAAACAAATTTACTCTCACAGCATAGAATACAGCGTCTTCTCGACATGATGTTAACCACACGGATATTTTACTGTTTGTGG
>NW_015636840.1:282076-284926 GCF_001515625.1 Sinocyclocheilus rhinocerous
GAGTAATTACATGGTAAATCCATAGGAATTGTTTACTTAATATAAAGTGTAACATTTTCTTTACCAAAAAGTGCTGTTAGTCCTGTTACACATTTGTCCTTTCATTACCAAAAAGTGTTGTTACCAATGTCCTCTTACACATACCATTCAGTGGGTTGTTACATATGTGTAGTTACACAAACATTACAGCTGTAGATACTATGTACCAATGTGTTCTTATACTGTGGTTACATACTATGTACACATCTAGTTACTAAGTACACAGGTATTAGGGCCACTTAATATAAAGTGGGACCAATAGAGTTCCCCACAGTGGGCGGAATTTGTCTTAAATTTAGTGACAACAAAGCCCACCCATTTAAAGGAAAGATATGCTTGATCAATTTTCCTGTCATTTGAAATTACTCTCCCATCGACTTACTATTGCTTTGCCCTCTGTAATTTCATAGCTGGACCACCAATCACAGATCGAAAAGCTTTAGGTGGAAACATTCTAATAAGGAGAAAATGGGTGTCTTTCATTTAACCCTCATGCACTGAACTGGCATTTAACTCAATAGGCAAATTCGAAGAGTTTATTTCCACAGAAATTTTATTTATTTTATTTAGATGTTGTCAAATTATGAATTGCTTAAAATTTGAAATGATTAATTTTTATTAAAAATAATATTTAAAAGTTTGTAATTTAAAAGAACAATTAATTAAAAAATATATATATATTGTTTTTACAATAGTTAAGGCCCTCCGAGAGTTGACAGTTCCCTTCTGGGTCTGAACTTATTTGCCCAGTACATTTTTATATATATAGGTTTCAGACAATTGTCACACCAGAGGGTGTTCCCATATAGCATCAGCTACTGTCACAGTATCTCTGAGATGTTTAATAATTATATAATTACATATACATGCATACATGATTTATTTATATGTTGTTGTTTGTTCTTTTTAATTCTACTTAACATTCTCTTAAGGGAGGCGAGGGGCTTGTTTCTGCCACTGAATAAAAATAAAAAAGGTAATTGCGACTTTTTTCCTGGCAGTTGCAAGATTACATCTCCCAATTCTGTTTTTTTTTTCTTTTTCGCATGAATTGTGAGTTTATGTCTCACAATTCTGACTTTATAACATGGAATTGCGAATTATAAAGTCAGAATTGTGAGAGATAAACTCGCAGTTGTAAGAAAGTAGTCAGTCTTTTAGGTTACACTTTATTTCGATAGTCCACTTTAGACATTCTTTTAACTATAAGTAACTTTGTAACTATATGTCAACTACATGTCAACTAATTCTCAGAGTAGACTGTTAGGGTAGGTTTAGGGTTAGTAGAATAAGTTGACAAAGAAAGTGTTAGAAGATATTAAGCAGACAGTCTACTAATACTCTACTAACTGCTAGTTGACATGTAGTTGCAAAGTTACTTACTGTTAATAGAATGTCTGAAGTGGACTATCGAAATAAAGTGTTACCAAAAAAATTACAGGCTGATTGAACTTGCATGAGTTTCATCAAAGCAACTCAACTTGTACTGCAAGTCAGTAGTGTGTTTGGCCCCCATGTGCCTGTATGCACATCAGACAATGTCTAGGCAACCTCCTGATGAGATGGTGTCCTTGGGGATCTCCTGCCAGACATGAATCAGGGCATCAGTGAGCTCCTAGACAGTCTATGGTGCTACTTGGCAGCTTTGGAGCTTTCGATAAGTAACATCCCAAAGGTTTTCAATTGGATTCAGGTCTGGGGAATGTGATGGCCAGTCATTGGCATCAATGCCTTTGACATCCAGAAACTGCCTACACACTCTGGCCACTCAAGGCTGGGCATTGTCATACACCAAGAGCAGCTCAGGGCCCACTCTGCACCAATGTAAGGTCTGACAGTAGCTCTGAGGATTTCATCCTGGTACCTAACAGCAGTAAGGCGACCGTTGGCTAGCACTTGGAGGTTTGTGTGACCCTTCAAGGATATTCCTATCCAGACCCTCACTGACCCACTACCAAAACGGTAATGCTTTATGATGTTGCAGCCAGCATAACATTCTCCATGACATCTCTAAACTCTTTCATGTCTGTCACATGCATTTAATGTGAACCTGCTCTCATCCGTGAAGAGAACGGTGCACCAGTGGCAGACCTGACAATTCTGAAAAGTTCTCTGGCAAATGCTAATCGAGACGCTGCCCACACTGGGAGTGACGTTTAAGTAAATATGTAAATGTGCTGTGCATTTTCCTCTCAATAAGAAAATAAAAATGTCAGCAGTGAGAAAACACTGATTAAGAAAGCATCTGTTCATGGCGACGTAGATACAATATGTTTGAACAAACTCTGCAGTTCACCATTCCAGTCAAGTCATGTCATGTTTATTTAGCCTATATAGCAGTTTATACCAGATTGCTTTAAATTAAGCAGCTTTACAGTATTAAACATGAGAAAGCAGCAACAGTGTTGCCTTCAGTTAGAATTAGAACTTGCATTCCAGTGAGTTCATGTTTTTACTCGCATCTGCCCTCGAAGGACTGAACAGAAGAAATGAACTTCAGAAAATGTTCACATCAAGGCAGAACACCAGAGCACACCTACCTATTACCAGTGTTGGGGAGTAACTAGTTACATGTAACGGAATTACGTAATTTAATTACAAAATAAAAGTAATTGTAATCAGTTACAGTTACTGAGAAAAAATGTGTAATTAAATTACAGTTACTTATTAAAATGTTAAGGATTACAAAAGGGGTTACATCTGCTTTTTTCACACACACTCCCACATACAGATTTAATTGAGTTCTTCATAAATTGAAACACCAATGTTTCAGAAGTTTATAACATGCTTATGTATATGCTTTATTTTTTT
>NW_015636840.1:284969-292980 GCF_001515625.1 Sinocyclocheilus rhinocerous
TAACCCTGCATGGTGTAAATGTTTGAAAATGATTAACAGTTGAAAACATTAGAAATTTAGAAAAGTAATCAAAAAGTAATCAAATGTAATCAGTTACATTACTTAAAAAAAGTAATTGAAAAATTACACTACTTATTACATTTTAAGTAGGGTAACTTGTAATCTGTAACCTATTACATTTCCAAAGCAACCTTCCCAACACTGCCTATTACATACAAGGTGCTTACTAGCCCAAGCAGACTTTTCCTGAAACTTTACTTTGGCAAGCTGTTTTGAACTCCGGAAATTAACTCAAAACAAACTTAATTTTGGCCTGATTTTGTTTGAAATGTTATCACATCATATGATGATGACACAATTGTGATCGATGATCAGTTAAGCTTCACAGACCATATTGCTACAACAGCCCGGTCCTGCAGATTTGCCTTATACAACATTAGGAAGATAAGACCCTTCCTATGAGAGCAGGCCGCACAACTCCTTGTCCCAAGCTCTTGTTCTCTCCAGACTGGACTATTGTAATGCTCTCTTGGCGGGCCTTCCGGCATGTACTATCAAGCCTCTGCAACTGATCCAGAATGCAGCAGCGAGAGTGGTCTTCAATAATCCGAAGAAAGCCCACGTCATACCTCTCTTCATCAGTTTGCACAGGCTGCCAATAGCTGCTCACATCAAATTCAAGGTACTGATGTTTGCCTACAAGACAACCACTGGCGCTGCACCAATATACCTAAACTCGCTAGTGCAGACTTATGCGCCCTCCAGAAGCTTGTGTTCTGCAAGTGAATGATGCCTTGTGGTGCCATCCCAAAGAGGCACATAATCACTTTCACAGATGTTTTCCTGGACTGTTCCCAGCTGGTGGAATGACCTGCCTATCTCAGTTCGATTAAAAAAAAAATCGTCTAAAGATACATCTTTTTCGCCAGCACCTGACCAATTAATACTACCACTTACTTATTCTATTCTATTCTATTCTATTCATTGTCATTTATTTAAAATAAAAAAACACCTGAGACTTGTCACAACACTCGTATACTGTTGCTCTCTTATTGGTCTGATTGCTTCTATTGTTCTCCTAATTTGTAAGTCGCTTTGGATAAAAGTGTCTGCTAAATGATTAAATGAAAATGTAAATGAATGGTCCTCTCCCCTCCTCATACTGTATGAGGTCATGAAGCACATGTGCCAGGGCATAAACTGTCTTATAGACATTACAAGCTGCTCTCAACTCTGACACATCAGTGTATGGTGTGTTTGTGGTGCTCAGATCTTCCTGTCCTGTACACACTGTTTTCACTTGCTCTCCATCTGTCTCTTTATCCTCAGTTTCAAAACTGCACCCAAACATGTTCTCCCAGAAGATCCTTATGTAACGCGTGTCGCGGCGCAAGTGCAGTCCTCACTCTCACCCAGTGACCAACAAAGAGGAGCATGAAGAGGGTGCACTGTTTCAGATTTTTGGACCAGTTAACAGAAGATTAAACTCACTCAAGCGACAGGTGTGACAACAAGGAGGGAAGGAAAACTACCCCACACTAGTTTTAAGAACAGGTAAGATGTATTGAAAAAGACAAAACCGTCAAATTTGAAACAGTATCACAACTTTACAAAAAAAAAAAAAAAAAAAAAAACAATGTCTTTTCCCAACCACAGATGTTTTCCTGGACTGTTCCCAGCTGGTGGAATGACCTGCCTATCTCAGTTCGATTAAAAAAAAAATCGTCTAAAGATACATCTTTTTCGCCAGCACCTGACCAATTAATACTACCACTTACTTATTCTATTCTATTCTATTCTATTCATTGTCATTTATTTAAAATAAAAAAACACCTGAGACTTGTCACAACACTCGTATACTGTTGCTCTCTTATTGGTCTGATTGCTTCTATTGTTCTCCTAATTTGTAAGTCGCTTTGGATAAAAGTGTCTGCTAAATGATTAAATGAAAATGTAAATGAATGGTCCTCTCCCCTCCTCATACTGTATGAGGTCATGAAGCACATGTGCCAGGGCATAAACTGTCTTATAGACATTACAAGCTGCTCTCAACTGTCCCAACAATTTAGAATTAGTTTTTTTTTCTTTGTGTGTTGATTCTATTTAGTTATTTTACAAATTTTTTAGTTATTTTAATTCATTAACTATATTTTATTCTTCTTTTGATATATTTAGGTTTAAGCTTACAAATTTAACTACCCTTTGCCTGCTAATGTGTGTATATAATTATTCTTTTTCCCCCCCTTATTTAAATGGTTTTATATTTGATTAGAAGTTTTCAATTAATAACCCTTTGGAACACCTATTTTCTCTGTATTAAACAACAAGAAGGAAACAATTAGAAAAAATACAATAGAATACAATAAAAGGTCAGAAAATGAAATTCACAATAAATGAATTTGACTGCTCACAACAGAAATGTTGATATAAATTTGATTTACATTCATTTTCAGTCCCAGTTTAATATTACTCTCACAAGATCCTTCTTCCGGAATGGAGTCCCAGATTAATATTGCTATAAATTTGATTTACATTCATTTTCAGTCCCAGTTTAATATTACTCTCACGAGATCCTTCTTCCGGAATGGAGTCCCAGATTAATATTGCTTTCACGAGATCCTTCTTCCAGAATGACTCAGTTCTGAACAAAACAGTTTGATACGAAAAGGGAAAAATAGATACAGTCCTACCACTCCATTACTTGATCCTCCAAGCTCAGTCCTTGTATGGGCATGGCTAGCCAAATCCTGCACGCAATGACAGCTTTTAACGCAAAGCAGGGACAGTTCAAGTTCAAAAATCCTCAGAAATCATCCAGTGTCCAGAAGAAAGTGAGATGCATCCAACTCAGGAGATGATAGAAAGGGAGAAGATAAAGAAAACGAAAAGAGACACAAAAAAAGGTAAAAAAGGAAAAAAAGAAAGACCCAACCTTGCAAAAGACAAGGCCAAAAATACAATTAGACTCTCATTTTCACAATCTGCATCATTACAGCTATTAATCTGAGAATACAGCAACATTCAACATATTTAACTCCCATCTTTATCTAACATTAACATACTGAAACTGCATAAATGTGCACATTTTCAAATTACGCGTTAGGCCTCATCTGCCCGTTTCACATCTGCGTCATGATTAGCAATTAGCACATAGCTCAAATACATGACGCAACAACTAATATAACGCTCATAAACATCTTCAAAGTAGCTCTCAATCTTGAAACACTAGTTATTTAACACATTCACTTAATATTCTTCCTATTTTAAACAGAAGATTAACTTTTATCTGTCTTTTACAATACAACATGCATATAACACAGCAGCATTTAATATATGAACACCATTTACATTCTCAAAAACTCAATAATTGAGAATTCATTTAGCTCACTTACCAAGATAAATTAATTTAGTTAGAAAGATTCCAAAAAAAGGAACAAACTCCAACTTTAATAAGTATTTGTTCTCCTTTGAAGCATTCACGCTAACATCCACTCTTGATCATCGATTAATGATGTTCAATCCACAACTTTATCTCAAAATCTCTCTCTCTTGTTTCTCTAATAAAACTGTTAGTTATATTTGTTCTAATTCTATTATTCTTTTCTTTTAGGCTCGTGTAATCATGTCAATCATCAGATCCTCCTGTCTGCCCTCTCATCACTGGGCATCACAGGGATTCCACTTCGCTGGTTTGAATCCTATCTCACTGGTAGGTCTTTCAGGGTGGCCTGGGGACGGGATGTATCCAAAGCACATCAACTGGTCACTGGGGTTCCTCAGGGATCAGTTCTTGGACCCCCCTCTTCTCCATATACACTACCACTATCACTGGTCCCATCATACAGGCACATGGCTTCTCCTACCATTGCTATGCTGATGACACACAGCTCTATCTCCTTCCCACCCCTATCCGGAATGCTGAATCCCTGACAATTATCAAGCGAGAGCTGAAAACTCATCTCTTTCGACGCTACTTTACTTCATCCTAAATAAAAAAAAAATTGTCTTTCTCTTTATTTATTTCTTCCCTTTGTAGCTTGTACTTATTTTAACAATGCCTGAAACTTGGTATTACAAGCACTTCCTGTGTTTGTTTGCTTCTTTAAGAAAAAATTATCGCTTTATGTATTCCCCAATTGTAAGTCGCTTTGAATAAAAGCGTCTGCAAAATGACTAAATGTAAATGTAAATGTAATCAGTGAATCAGGAGCAGATTCAGCAGCCGTTCTCCCTCTGGCAAAGAACATTATCTCCCCGTCTCTCCTAAAAACAACCAAACAATCTAGCTGTAGAGGGCCTGAATCACTCCTGTTATATGCTGAATATCTCTGGGGTTGTTATCATAGGACAGAATTTCAGAAAAAGCAACACAATGTCCAGATAGCAGCATTTTCTGATGAAAGGACTAAGTAGCATAGATACAGTCATCATCACTGTAGAGGAGACCAACCCACGTCCATCCAAAATGATTCAAGGTCTGAATCATAGCCCATACCTGGAAGGCATCACTGGGGATTGTTCTGAAGAAAGAGGGGTACTTTCTCCTGTCACTTAAAGAGAGGGAGGTGAGAGGGTATGAGAAAGAGAAATAGCATGATGATAATAAAATAAAATAAATAAATTACCAATGCTTTTATAATGTTTTCATGCCAAAATAGATTGAGGATATATATAAGCAACAATATGCATATAGTGTATTTTTACATTTTGGAGCCCATCTCACTATAGGTACTCGAATCAAAATGGATGGAGTTGAACTTAGATCCCCCACAATCCCAATCACCAGAGGACGGCCAGTACAATTAATGTTAGAGGATGACTTTTCTGTCCCACTAACAAGGGATATGACAGCTTGGAACACCATTCCTAGCATCACACAGTTGTCATAGAGATGGTAAACAAGAGTGATATTGGGCAGCAGATTGGGATTCTAATTGATCTAATTTACGCTTCTTATGCTTTCTAACTTGACAGATTGATATCGCTGAAGTTTAATTGACTTGGTATTATACTGTGATGATTGTGTACTATGATGAAGTATTTAAATTTTTGAGTAGTAACTGAGCAGTTAATAAAATAAATAAAGAAACAAAATAAAAAGCTCAGCTGTCCAGTCTGTAGTCCTTTAACTAACATTTAAAGGGATAGTTCACCCGAAAATGAAAATTCTGTCAATTACTGTCCCTCATGTCCTTCCAAACCCGTAAGATCTTTGTTCATCTTTGGAACACTAATTAAGATATTTTTGATGAAATCCGAGAGCTCTCTGACCCTCCATATACAGCAAGGTAACTACCACAGTCAAGGCACAGAAACGTAGTAAGATCATCGTTAAAATGGTCCATGTAACATCACTGGTTCAACTGTAATTTTACAAAGCTACGAGAATACTTTTTGTGCACAAAGAAATATAAAACAACGACTTTATTCAACAATTCTTCTCCCCTGAGTTACCATCTACCGCAGGGGTGTCAAACTCAATTCCGGAGGGCCGGAGCACTACAGAGTTTAGATTCAACCTTAACTAAACACACCTGATCCAGCTAATCAAGTCGTTCAGGCTTATTTGAAAACTACATGATATGTGTGCTGGAGCAGGGTTGGAACAAAACTCTGCAGGGCTCCAGCCCTCCAGGAATTGAGTTTGACACCCCTGATCTACCGCCATTATCGAGTAACACGACGCATGCACGTGATTCTGCTGAAGTAGAGCACGCATGTGTTGCGCCTTGTTTACGAGAAAGCACGCGCATGTGTTGTGTTACTCTCGATAATGGCGGTAGATGGTAACTCGGGGGAGAATAATTGTTGGATAAAGTTGTTATTTTTGAGCACAAAAAATATTATCATAGCTTCATAAAATTACGGTTGAACCACTGATGTCACATGGACCATTTTGTCAATGTTCTTGGTACCTTTCTGGGTCTTGAACGTGGTAGTTACTTTGCCATCTATGGAGGGTCAGAAAGCTCTCGGATTTCATAAAAATATCTTAATTTATGTTCCGAAGATGAACGAAGGTCTTCTGGATTTGGAACTACATTAGGGTGAGTAATTAATGACAGAATTTTCATTTTTGGGTGAACTATCCCTTTAACTTGAGTTCGCCATGTGACTGAAGTGGATGCTGGCCAGTCAGAAAAAAAATAGACACTTTACAGCTCATTCAAAGAAATAACTCTGGCTGTTGCACATGGATATGAAAGATGTGTAAAAGTGATAGTGATGTTACGTTCGTGAACAAATCGTTCTTTTTGAACGAATCTTTTAGGTGAACGAATCATTCTTGTTCGCATAATCCATTGACTCATATTTCTCGTTCAATGATATTACTCCCTCCATAGCAGCGCATACGCAGATCAGTGAACCGGGTAACTTTGTGAACTGTTTCATCCTGTCAAAGAATGACTAAACCTCGAGCCAACAGCCTTCGAGTATGAGATGTGACGGAACGAGTTGAATGAACTGGTGCATCTCGTTCGTGAATGACTGAACTGGTACATATTAATGTGTAAATGTCTGACCAAGCAATTCAAATGTTAATTATGCAAGAAAACCTTGTGCTTTGGACATCTGAACAACTTATTTAGACTTTATTTATTTAATGAGTAGATTATGCACACATTTTAATAAAGCCAAATCAGTTTTTGTTCATTGACTTAAGACATAACACATAAGTCACTCTTTTTTGCCAGCTGCGTATTTATATAATATTTATATAATATGAAGAAATGGTCACTGAACGAAGAGGACGATGTAGCCCGTTAATGTGTGAAAGATTTGTTAGAGTTTGCCAGCGAGATGACGCAACGCAATGACCGCGCGGTCAGTGGTGTAATGTAACGAAGTAATAATACTTTGTTACAGTACTTAAGTATTTTTTGGGAGTATCTGTACTTTACCTGAGTTTTTATATTTCAGACAACTTTTACGTTTACTCAACTACATTTCCTAATTAAAATGTATACTTTTACTCCGATACATTTCCCCGAATCCTATTCGTTACTTACTACAAAATAGTCAGAAGTCAGAAGAACACGGACTGCAGGAAAGCAGGTTTGACGAATCATTGGTTTGGCGTTTGCAAGTTAGACTTATGCTCATGTGCAAACAAATGCGCGCACAACCGCGGAAGATTCATTTTCCACTCAAGTCGAGTCTGGGGTGTGCGATACAGCATCGTCTGCGATTATATGGTAAGTGTTGTTGTTGTAATGATGTGCGATCTGACATTATCAAGTGTATCGCCAACTCAAAATTCAAGGCATTCTAAATTGTAAACGGCAAAAATGATTCTCTATGCTTTTTATATTTATATAATTTAATATAGTTAACAATCTATATCACACAAAGAGTACCGTTGTTCCGCAAATATCAGCATGAACACATTTTATTTATTTATTTAGTCATTTATCAGACGCTTTTATCCAAAGCGACTTACAAATGAGGACAATAGAAGCAATCAATTGTAGTATTAAAATAGCTAAAAACAGATCCAAAACTAAAAGCTAAAGCAAAATGGCGGACACAACAGTGCCTCGTTATGTCGCAGCTTCCATTCTTGAATCAAGTCAACTCACAGCTGATCTCCCTGAGTCAAGTCTAGTCACAGCTGATCGTCATGAGTCGAGTCAAGTCACGAGTCAAGTCAAGGCACAGCTGATCTTCGTGAGCCAAGTCAAGGCACAGCTGATCTTCGTGAGTCAAGTCAAGGCACAGCTGATCTCCGTGAGCCAAGTCAAGGCACAGCTGATCTTCTTGAGCCAAGTCAAGTCACAACTGATCTTCTTGAGCCAAGTCAAGTCACAACTGATCTTCGTGAGCCAAGTCAAGTCACGGTTGATTGTCATGAGTCAAGTCAAGTTACAGTTCTTACAGTTCAGTCTATTCAAGCTACAACTGAGCATGATGAATCAAGTTTAGTCACCGCTGATCTTCATGATCTTCATGAAGTCACAGTTGTTCTTCAGGAGTCAAGTCAAGTCACAGCTGATCTTCCTGAGTTCAGTCA
>NW_015636840.1:294391-306154 GCF_001515625.1 Sinocyclocheilus rhinocerous
ACTTCACCCGGACTACAGTTCCCATCATCCATTGCACTGATTACACACACACAGTTGATTGCACACAGCACTGATTGCACACAGCTGTAATCAATCACACATCCCCTATTTAACACTCACTCTGATCCCTTCCCTCTGCCGAGTATTGTTTAGCGAATATCATTGTTTAGCTGATAGCTGCCTTACGGAGCCTGCTTAGTTTTCCTAGCCTTAGCGGAGTCTTGCTTTGTCTGTTTTCCTATGTTCTGATCTTTGCCTGTGTACCTGGATTTATCCCTCTTGTCTCGCCCTGTTGGATTCCGTTTGCCGTCGACTGACCCTCGCTAGTTTACCGGATTGCCCTTGCCTTGTCTTCTCCATACCAGTTTGCCATTGTCTGACCCATGCCTGTTTCTGACCACGCCTGTGAATAAAGCTTGCACATGGATCCGCAAGTCTCACGTCTTGTCTGCCCCGTAACAAAAATTCAGCTTTGCATCAGAGGAGCATTTGTGAGGTCTGTGGTTTGTCTCCTTTTACAGAACTGCGTCACTTTAAAAAATTGTCAAACAAAAAAAACAAAAAAATACAAAGCACTAAAACCATGCAGCACCAGAAGTTCTATTAATACTAAGTAGTGTTTAATGTACTCTTATTTATGTACTGCATATTGATATACCATTTACTGTTTGAAACTATTATAGTTGGTTAAATAAAGCCCAAGTGCCACCTACACACCTTTTATTTGAAATGCAGGATGTTAGGTCAAGAACACAAGAACTAGTGACAAGAAGTAATTTATTACATTGCCATTTTTGATAATTATTGCAGTAATAGTTCATTTTGTTATATTTGTTATATATGTGTGTATTTAAAATACATTCAATTTATTAGGGCTATCACATCCAAATCAAATTTTTCTTTCATTTATGTATGACTGACAAATATATATCACATTACGTTTGTATTATGTTTATATTACAACTGTATAATCCAAATGGATGGAAATTAAATATAAATCTTAAATATAGGCTCTAAATATTTTTTGGGTGTTTTATAACACGAGTCTTGCGTTTAAGCCTAGTCTTTAACAACATCCATATAACGTACTATTTTATTTACATAAGCAGCCACCTTATGTAGTATTTACATACTTAGGTGCTCATATCTTACATTTTACATCTGAACTTTATCCTTGGATTTTCATTTTGTCACAAAAATGAACAATAATATCCAATTAATAACTGAATGGTGGTGCAGATTCTCTGTTGTAGACCCCTGTAGAACATCACTGCCTCTGTGCTGTGTTTGTTTAATTAAAAATCAGAAGCGAATCGTGGCTCTCGGAGGAGAAACTAGATATAATCTGTCTTTTTTATTATTTTAAATCTATCTGCTTGGATTGATGACAGTCCAGTTCGGTGATGCTGTAAGTGAAGAGCAGCTATTCCACTGGCAGATCTGAAGCATGCGGACTAGCTGGGCTGAATTCCCAGTACTGTGGGACAGCAGGGCTAAATAGAATGTCAAAGTTATCCTCTTAATAACGCTAGCCTGAGTTGTGTATTTGTATTTGTCCCAATTAAAGCCAATTAAACAGCTGGAAATTACAGCGACATCTGTCTCCTCTATGGGAACACTGGATCAGGGTTCGATTTATTACACTAATATGAACATCAGGTTTCATTGTGGAGTGTTACGTGATATAGGAGTTTCTTTAGACACTCTGGGTTTGGGTGTTCCCACATGTACGCAAGACGAATATGGTGCATAAACTCATTATGGAAGCCCGTGGGAAGGCAGAGCTAAATGACAGCATTAAAAATTGCATCAGAGAGAAAGCAGTGTACGTCACAACAGTGAAAAAAAGATCTGATGCTATAGTCATTTTATTGTAATTGCATTAAAAAGAGCAACCAACACATTATTCAAAATGTCTTTTATTGTGTTCTATGACAAATTAAGTCATAGAGGTTTGGAACAACATTAAGTGTCATTTTAATTAAATTTTTGGGTAAACTTCCCTTAAGGCAATAGTTCACCCGAAACGAAAATTTGCTGAACATGTACTCACCCTCAGGCCATCCAAGATGTAAATGAGTTTGTTTCTTCATTGAAACAGATTTGGATACATTTAGCATTACATCTCTTGCTCATCAATGGATCCTCTGCAATGAATGGGTGCCGTCAGAATGTAAATTCAAACAGCTGATAAAAACATCACAATAATCCACAGGTAATGCACACCTGTCACGAATCCTGTCCATGGACTTCCGTTCAATCACCACCAGAGGTCACCCTTCCATTCCATTGACTCTCGCACTACACAAACTGTTGCACTTCACCCGGACCTCAGTTCCCATCATCTATTGCACTGATTACACACACACAGTTGATTGCACACAGCACTGATTGCACACAGCTGTAATCAATCACACATCCCCTATTTAACACTCACTCTGATCCCTTCCCTCTGCCGAGTATTGTTTAGCGAATATCATTGTTTAGCTGATAGCTACCTTACGGAGCCTGCTTAGTTTTCCTAGCCTTAGCGGAGTCTTGCTTTGTCTGTTTTCCTATGTTCTGATCTTTGCCTGTGTACCTGGATTTATCCCTCTTGTCTCGCCCTGTTGGATTCCGTTTGCCGTCGACTGACCCTCGCTAGTTTACCGGATTGCCCTTGCCTTGTCTTCTCCATACCAGTTTGCCATTGTCTGACTCATGCCTGTTTCTGACCACGCCTGTGAATAAAGTTTGCAAATGGATCCGTACGTCTCACGTCTTGTCAGCCCCGTAACAGTTGTTTTATGTTCAAGGCTTTTTTTATGCAGGCTACACTAGTCACTTTTCATAACGGTCAATATTAAGCTAAACAAGCCTGCACTGACAACGAGGATTAGAAGGAAGTATATACATATTTGGGTGGTGTAATATGCTATTATAATACAATGACATTAATCAATATATTAAGATAACCTATGTTATTAAATTACTAAAATAGCCTATGAGCAATAATTCACCACATTGCATAGGATGATGCGATGACAAATTCAAGCGCACAGCTTCACCTAATTAATTATTATTTTGTTTAGTTATATCATTTATAATTTGAATTATACAAGAAGAACACCAATAAACTTCGGGTAATCAAAAAAAAAAGGTTTTATTCATTACATCAGATCGGATTGTTCTTCTTCAGGAAACAGACTAGAATAAATAAATAATAATAAATAGCATAACACAGAAGCGAACAATAAACGATAGAAATGTCAAAATAAAAATTAAATAATTAATCAAATTTTTGAACAATTATGAGTAACAGGATAAAACGTCTAAATATGATATATTGATCGCCATCAGATGCTGAGCCGACAGGATGCTTTACTTATCTCCCCACCATCAGACTCTCCATCGCTCATGGCATATAGTGCTTCTTATACCCCTTCAGCATTCATAAATCGCCTTCTTTTACTCATTTTGTCTTTTATTTATGAAACTGATAACTGCTAATTCAGTGAGTGAAAGGCGTTGCCTAGCAATGTACTATGTTAAAACATAAGCGGCACGAAAATGACAGCGCGAACATACAGGCATTATATAGCATGTAAATTTGACCCGCGCTGGCGCTTATGGGTATAAGTGCCCCGTTTTTTGATCTGGTTTTAGCTAAACAATTTTAAACAACAGGGGATTGTAAATCACACAATTTTAGTAAAAGTCCACTGCGCGCGGTACAAGATGGCAGCGGCAACACAGACAGGAGATCAGCAGAGCTCGCGTATTTAAAGAAACAGTACGCAGAACTGCAGTATCATTTCGAGTTATCCACAAGTATGCTGAAAAATGAAATCCAACGCTTGAGTTTGAAAGTTCCTGATGTGTCAAGTCCCCCTGTGTTTTCCCAACACCAGCAGGCAGTTCCGGAAGTCACAATCCGACGTGATTTTAAGATTAACGGCCAAATAGGAGAATGGGGACAGAAAGATAAGCTGTCATACAACAACTTGATGCACCAGATTGATGCTGGAATAAATAAAGGACACAGAGAGTCTGAGATCTTTGATGCTGTGATCAGAACAATCAGTCCAGGTATGAACCTGCGTGATATGCTGGAGATTAAGACAGATTTAACCCTTTCCCAGCTGCACACAATTCTGAAAGGCCATTATAAGGAAGAAAGCTCAACCGACCTGTATCATAGACTAATAAACGTAACTCAGGAGAGCCATGAGTCACCACAAAATTTCCTCTTCCGAGCTATTGAATTAAAAGAAAGACTGTTAGCTGCTGCTCGAGAGCCGGATGGGGAAGAATCACACAGTCCAGATCTCATACAGAGGAGATTCCTACGTGCGCTGGGGACAGGCCTGTCAAATGACCACATTAAATACCAACTTAAAGCCTGCCTTGATGACCCTACAGTCACAGATGAAGTTCTCATCACAAAGATGAACGAAGCTGCAAGCCTCGAGCTGGAACGACAGCAAAAGTTCAAGAAAAATGCCCACGTCAAAGAGACTAAAGTCATTGAGATCCAGACAGAATTACATCAAAGTCAAGACAGAATGGTTCATGCTCTCGCAGGTAAAGAACAGTCCACGCACACACAAGTAAAAGCCTTGAAAACACCGCAGGTCACAGACAAGAAAGACTCCGAGCTCTACAAGGCCGTCAAACAGCTGAAGGAGGAGATTGGAGAAATGAGGAAAGTGATGACTGCTTACCATTCCACACAGCACCGAGAAAGGAAGCGGCGATGCCATAGGTGTCAGGAGCATGGTAGAGGTGACCATTGTTTTAAATGTGGGCAAAGTGAGCATCTTTCCAGAGGGTGCAGAGGACCACCTGCAGGAAGAACAGAAAGAGGGCACTCAGCTAGTAGTATGACGGTAACAGCTCACACGACACCCTACAGTCGAAACATCAAAACTTACTCCTGTGTGACAGCATCAAGCAATTGGAAGCCTGAGAAACAGCGAAGCAGAAGGAGACCTACCTACAGCTCATCAGATCAGTAAGTGCTAATCAGCTATCCACCAAACACAATGCACAGTTGCTGAATTTGATTGTAGAAAAACGTCTGGTGAACTGTTTCTTCGATGGTGTAGCCAAGCAAGCACTATGGGATACTGGCTCACAAGTCCGTCTCATGAACAAAAAGTGGAGAAAAGAATATCTCCCACACACCACGCTACGCAGCCTCGAAGAGATTCTAGGTTCTGGAAGTCTCACCGGTCGAGCAGTAAATCAAACAGTCATCCCATTTGAAAGCTGGGTCGAAGTGACATTCAAGCTAGGAACATACAAAGCCACACCGCTGGAATTGGAGGTACCTGTATTAGAATCCGGTGATGATGGAGTGGCAGAGTATTGAGTTATTGGGTACAATGTCATTAAGTATCTTCTGAACAATGGTGTCGAGCAACCTACCAGTGTAACAGCCAAAGCCATGAGTACTGATCTGTCCTGCGACTGTAAGAAAGCAGAGGTGTTATTGAACTTACTGAGAAGTCAGGATGATGGATGCAGCGATGGACTAGTGAAAACGGGAAGGTCAGTAACAAAAATTCCAGCTAAACAGGCTACAGCTGTTAAATATTGCATAAAAACGGGCCCTTTATTATCTGGCCAAGATGCCCTGTTTGGGCCAGATGAGTGCACACGGTGGCCAGACGGATTGAGGGTGGAGGAAAACATTGTCCACCTCCAGAGAGGGACTTATTCACGCATCTGCATTCCAGTGATTAACGATATTGTCCATGACATTGACCTGCCTCCATGTGCAGTTCTGGGCCATATACAGCGAGTAAAGGCCGTCTACCCAGCGGAGGTGAGACCAGTAACAGCCCAGCGAGATGTGTCCTTGAGTGTATGCCGCATCACAGCACAGAGACAGCGCTCATTAAGATAATAAATGATATTCGCTTAAATTCTGAATCTGGCAAAATATCAGTGCTGGTACTACTAGATCTCAGTGCTGCGTTTGACACTGTCGATCATAACATACTACTAGAGGGACATGGATAGTTCTGGCAAAGCAGACGATACCATGCAGAATGCTTTGTATCTTGCATCGTTCACATTTTCGGCAGATGACTGGCCATACAGGTGGCACACATATTTGCAAAGTATGTCAAAGGTAGACTGGTCCAGCTTAAATGCACAGTATTATGATCAGAGTCGTTAACAAACATGCAGATGTCTACCTCTTTTCACCTAATTTTTCTCAAGGAGACAGATCTATCTGTTTGAACAAAGTGTAACCCTTGATATTTCTATCCTGTTTTACTTCTTAGTCACACTTCTTTAAAACCTGGTACTGCCCCTTTAAGAGGTTGGGTAGTTCATGCGGGGAGAGAGTGCACAGCAATAGCGCCCAGAGTGAATGTGCATGAAGCACGGACAAAACTCATAGCGTCTGGGAGGTTGAATTTGAAACACTGTGGAAGAGAAGTGGAAGACTTATTGCTTTCCGTGACTTTTCTGAGACATTCTGACGGTTTTTTTCCCCTTGGACTGTTGTTGTTTGTGTTAGATGCAATAAACAAGCATGAGCTGAATCAATCTGCGACTTTATTTCCAGGCCTCTGCGCGAACTGCGCGTGAACCAACACAACAACGCCATTACAAGATACAGGCCGTATATGGCATTACACCGTGTAACAGTTGTTCGGTGATACATTTGGACCTGAATCATCTGAGTGGATTCCTCCGTAACAAATTCTTAATCATCTCGTCGCACTCTGTCAACTCTTCTGCTCTTCGTCATCTCGTCGCACTCTGTCAACTCTGCTCTTCGTCATCTTGTCGCACTCTGTCAACTCATCAGCTCTTCTTTCTTTCGTACTTGATTAACTGAATGGCATTCCCGGTGAAGTGGTAGGACTAAGATATATATATATATATATATTTTTTTTTTTTCCACATATTACACGGGACTGAGATATTTTTTTACATGCACTACATGGGACTGAGACAGTTTTTTTCCAAACTTGGATTTTCAAAATCAATTTCCGTGGGTTACAATTGCATTGTTGTTATCTGTTATCAAGCTCAGTTAATTGTTGGAGATTGAGTGTCATTCAATGTTCATCACTTTGTTTTAAAGTGCCAGAACAAAGAGCATTTAAATCGATTGCCTCACAAAATACATGTCTGGCTAATTTAAATTCTTGTGTGTGGCATTATTTTATTTTACTTTCTCATGATATTTCAGTTGTTCATTTACATTTTGAGAATTTGGTTTAAAAGGAAAAATACCCCCAAAGCTCCTTGAACGAACTTAGACAATTGATATTTTCAATTAGATCACAAATCCCTGAAGTAAACCCTGGGATTAAGGGGGTTACAAAAGGAAAAGCATTTTACCTCAAGTTTGCAAGCTGGGAATCTCAGAATGAAGCCAAAATACTGTGAGGACCCCGAGACTTGCATCTTGATACTCAAATACTTAGTTCTTCTATTTTAGGGTTCTAACATCACTCAGGATTATTGCAGTTATCTGAAGTCTATATCCACATTGTCGAAGACATTGTCTGACGTCACCTCTTTGACCCCTTTTCAGCCTACATCTACTACAGACAGGCTGGCAAGTCCACAGCTACAGTAAATTATTATTATTGTTATTAGACAATATAAACCAAAACCTTTCTACTTGAAATTATATAATACAATCCCAAATTTGTATCTGAAATGTAATGTCAGATTTTTTTTTTTAGTAAATATAGTTCAATCATGACAACTCTCAGAACATTTTAGCATGGTGATGAATATGACAATGTTAATGTATTTGGTCTCGGCGGAACAGATCTGCTACGCTGCTGCAGAATTGCTGCTGCTGTTGGTTATTGCTGTAGTTGTAGATTATTATTGCTGCTGCTGCAAGCAAGTACAGGAACTTGCTACTGCCAATGCATATGGCGATAAACTGCGTTGCAATGCAATCGTTTTTCAAAATGTAATTTATGTGAAAATATGAAGTCTGTAAACGCCTGTTAATACAGGCCAGAGACGTTGAAAACGGACGCACAGAGAAAAATACTGTAGATTTTTTTTTTACCCAGTCATTTAAAAATAACATTTTAGAACGACAATACCGTGAAACCGTGATATTTTTTGCTTAAGGTTATCATACCGTCAAAATCTGATACCAGCCCATGCCTAGTGAGTATTTAAGACATGCTGCTGCTGCACAAATAGCATATAAAATAACCCCGTAGCAGATCTATACAGGTGGAGCTGGGGAAGGTGGAGGGTTTCAGAGAACTCTGAAAGCGCGCTGCAGGAATCTCAAGTGAATGCTAGCCAGCCATATAAATGCAAGGCAGTAAGCTCATTGGCTGCATATGCAGCATGAACCAATCAGCTTGTGCCAAGTCATTTAACTCTCTGAATATCATCAGTTACGTTAACACCCCATCAGAATGCCCCATCTAGAGTTTCACGACTGAACTTTATATTTTTGTACAATTAACAAAAACTATATTAAACCTGTTATGTTTCCTCTAGGATGTCTCTACACGATGGGGTATGAAGCAGAAAATGATTGACATAATTTTGGGGCAACTACCTGTAATCAAGCATGTCCTGATTAATGACAGAAAACAGAAAAACACCCCCTCCAGAGACTTCAGTATGGTGTTATGTGCCTCCTGTAGTGGGGTGGGGGGTGTGTGGTAGTGTCACGGATATAATCTTTACTTCCTCATCATTAGCCTGGTTTCCATTATAGATTTGTTCAAAACAATATTTTTTAAATGTCCATAAAAAAAATCTATTGTGAAATGACGGTGTTTCCATTAACCGATGTTATGCGACTAAAATTATTTTTAGTCACGGCGATGGATGTTGGTTTACGTACATTGCAGCCACCACACTAGCCATTATTTTTAATTGAAGGAGACGTAGGTGTGTAACGGCAAAGAGTCGCTTCTGGGACTGTTCTAAAACATGCTGTGGTGCTGCTGGTGTAAACACAGGCATTGACTAGAGTGGCCGTGATCTACTCTGGTGGCTGTGTTGGAAACGTATGCAGTGTAAATAAGGGGTTATCCAAGCATTATTGGCAAGGAAAGCCCCCTATACTTGAGAGTGGCCACGTAAGAGATGATTCTTGGAGGTTATAGTACATTAAAGAATGGTCATGTGACTTTTTACGTATGCTAGGTGACCTGTAAATGCCCCCCCCCCCAAAAAAAACCTGTCTCTATTGCAGTTTTGTGAAATATTCCTTTTTCAAATTGCCTAAAAAAAAAAAAAACTCATGAGCGTAAAAACTTTTTTGCAATATATGGGAGTTTTTGTGAAATTTGAAATTGACGTGATTCCATTGGATGTATTTTCAATATGCAATTTAAATTTTTGCAATTTCAAGGGTAATGAAAAAACAGCTACAGTTACCATCACCAGCCCTATGCTCAATTTCACTGGACTGATATCTCAGCACACAATCAAGGACTACACAATAACCATGCTCAATCACTCATACACTGTCTGGTCTCAGTAATGTTTAGTTTGTTGTTAGTGTCCTTGTTACTGCCTAGATACAGACTCTTTGTCTTTATCGTTTCCCTGTATGTTCTCCTGCTGTACTCTCAATGATTCATCCCCATTGTGGATTTACCTATTGTCTATTGAAGCTCTTGACTATGGGAAAAGAAGAGAGCAAGCATGAGATAACAGTTCATACCTTGAGGTCGCATTTATTAACAGTGTGAGAATTACATGCCAGAAGGGTTTGTGTTTGTGCTCTGATGATCCTATTACGTAAAGTAAAGATGACTAGTAATTTCCTACAGCTAAATTCTGAAAAAAAAATTAATTATTGGAACAAAAACTTCTGCATGTAATAACCTAAAACACTGTCTGTAACACTTGATGGCTGCTCTGTTAATTCTTCATCATCAGTTAGGAACCTAGGTGTGCTATTTGATAGCAATCTTTCCTTTGAAAACCATGTTTCTAGCATTTGTAAAACCACATTTTTACATCTTAAAAATAAATTACGACTTATGCTCTCAATGTCAAATGCAGAAACGTTAATTCATGCATTCATGACCTCAAAGTTAGATTATTGTAATGCTTTATTGGGTGGTTGCTCTGCACGCTTAATAAACAAACTCCAGCTGGTCTAAAATGCAGCAGCTAGAGTTCTTACTAGAACCAGGAAGTATGACCATATTAGCCCTGCACTGTCACACAAAGACACGTTTTATACCGCTCAATATATATTAAGATGGTTTTATATCTATATATAACGACTAAAAACACATCTGTTCCACCTTTATTTGACCCTCTAACTCTTAACACTTTCTATTCTATTTTAATTCTACTTTATATTTATCTTTTTTTATTTAAAAAAAACAACAAAAAACAAACAAACACTAGCTTTCTATTTTTTCTATTCTATCTACTTGTTTTTCTTTGTGTATGTGTGTGTGTATAATATATATATATATATATATAGTGGGTTTTTGTTAAATGTGAGCCAAAATCATCACAATTAAAAGAACCAAAGACTTAAACTACTTCAGTCTGTGCATTGAATTTATTTAATACACGAGTTTCACAATTTGAGTTGAATTACTGAAATAAATGAACTTTTCCACGACATTCTAATTTATTGAGATGCACCTGTATACACCTTGCTACGTGTACTGCGTTAGGCTAACCGAGACTTGTCATTTGCACTTATATATTGTTGCTCTTTTGTTAGTTTTGACTGCTTTTATTGTCCTCATTTGTAAGTCGCTTTGGATAAAAGCGTCTGCTAAATGACTAAATGTAAATGTAAATATATTTGAGTTTTAATGATTTTACATGTTGTTTTAGCCATTTTAATCCTCTTGATCATTTTAATGTGTGGATGTCTTTAAATGTCTGTGGGTCTGCCTGTCATGTGATCAATCACATGACAGGAATCAGGAAGTACACCAGTGTAAAGCATGCAGCATGACAAACAAACAGGGTCATTGACCAAACACTGAACATGCTGGAGTTGTTTTATGGACTTATCATTCCAGAGCTAATTAAGATAATTTAGAGGTTTAGGTGGCGATAATGCACCTTAATGTTGGTACTATCCGCCATAAAACCGAAGAAGAAGAAGAAGAAGAAGAAGACGACGACGACGACGACTTATCATTCCAGCATCTCTCTCATCTTGGATTATCACTTTCTTTGGACTGTATTTACATCGGTGGACACTTTTACCTTGGAACTTCAACACACTAGTATTCTTAAGGACTGTTTTAGGGTATGATTCAAATGGACAATCTAACGAACTGGGGACGTAACTAGGCAACATCCTTGACACCAGTGGGGTTTTAACATTGTTTTAGCCATTTTAAACCTCTTGATCATTTTAATGTGTGGATGTCTTTAAATGTTCGTGGGTCTGCCTGTCATGTGATCAATCACATGACAGGAATCAGGTAGTACACCAGTGTAAAGCATGCAGCATGACAAACAAACAGGTGCTGCGTCTCAATGTGCCTACTTATACTACGCCCTTAAAGTATGTACTCTTTTGGTGAAGAAAAAGTACACACTTTTTTGAGTGTGTAGTAGAAGAGTACGCAAGCTTTGGGACATACTATCACGTCACACAACTGCGTCTTTAACGGACGCTTTGTCGCATAGGTACACGCACCCTGTCACTGTAAACTGGCCTGTCAATCATCTTGTCACAGTTAACATCCTCCACATTGCATTTCATTTAACTTCCTACCGTATTGGAGAGAAAAGAAGTAGCACATTGATCTGCCAGTCGCGGGTCTTTCATGC
>NW_015636840.1:306207-307734 GCF_001515625.1 Sinocyclocheilus rhinocerous
AAGTTTACATTGCTGTTGCAGATGAAATATAACACAGATAACATTAAATAAATATTTTTTACCAGGTTAAATGTTGAATATTAGTAATATTAGTACCTTTTTCTAAGCCTCTCTACCTAACCGCCGGTCGCGCAAATCCGCCATGTTTGTAGTTATTGTAGTTATCCTTCACCAAAGCGCAATGGATTGTGGGCAATATTAGCCATTAGAGTGTGCACGGATCCACACTTCAAAAATCGACCTGAAATAGTAGACCATCCGGGGACTTTTGGCATACTCTTTTCAACATACTATGCTTTGGGACACACTTATTCTAATCTCACATACTATTTAGGATGGATAGTATGAACATTGAGACGCAGGGCAAGTCTGGGTATTTGGACAAGGCATTCCTCTGAGTCCGCACTTTCGTGACGTAATGCCGCTTTGACTGTCGGGTAGAAGTCTGCAGTGTGGGCTCGGCAGAAGTGCAGATCGAGGGCACCCTTCTGAACGCTATGGGACACCCTACGGTCTCGTGGACTTAACGGACACATGCACGCAAGACCGAAAGTGCACATGAAGTGTTCCATTTGGGACAGGGCCGATGATGCCCTTTACCTGACCCCACCCCTAAACTGTGATGTGAGCCAATCAGGTGACATGGTCGAGAACGCCTCTTTCACTGATCTGGTGACTCCCATTACTTTCCAGAGCAAGCAGGGGTGTATTCCAGAAAGGAGGTTCAACAAACTCTGAGTTAAAACTTGAGCTCTGAGTTGACTTACCCTGAGATGGGAAACTCTGAGTTTCAAACAAAACCCGCTTTCTGGAATACACCCCAGGTGACTTTCATGCTCAGTCAACACTAACAGGTGTAGTGTGTAAAACCAGGTATGTGGTGAATTAACATCAAAAACTGAAGGCTGCAGTAAAACCCCACAGGACTGTTCTATAGCAGAGGCACGACTCTCTGGAGGACTTCAGGTTTTACTTCCAACCCTCATCAGATACCTGCTTGTGATTTTCAAGCAGTCCTGAAGACTTGGATTACATTGTTCAGATGTATATCATTAGGGTTGAAACTAAACTTACTAAAAGTCCCTGTAAGAGCAGAGAGGAGAAACAAAAAAGTGAAAGAATATATCAAAACCCATTGTTTGTTTTGGTTTATTAGCTATTAATTGTCCATAGTTAATTGTAAATTAAAGTATACATTATATTTATGCTTATAGATGCTTTTATCTAAAGTGCAGGGATTGATTGTGTTCAGGGGCGTGTCCAGGATTTTATACTTGGGGTGGCAAAGAGGGGGCAAGAGCAGAATGAGGAGTGGCAACTATAGATCAGTGTTTGTACTCCACATATATTCTGTATATTCAACACCAGTGTTGGGGAGTAACTAATTACATGTAACGGAATTACGTAATTTAATTACAAAATAAATGTAAATGAAATCTGTTACAGTTACTGAGAAAAAAAAAGTGTAATTAAATTAGCCTACAGTTACTTATGAAAATGTTAACAATTACAAAGGGGGTTTTCACA
>NW_015636840.1:309138-316510 GCF_001515625.1 Sinocyclocheilus rhinocerous
ATTTAACTTCCTACCGTACTGGAGAGAAAAGAAGTAGCTCGTTGATCTGCCAGTCCCGGGTCTTTCATGCCGAGAACTCTGCTCATATTTTATGCATAATGATGCATTTAAAAGTTAACGACCAAACGGATGTTTATAAAAGTTTACATTGCTGTTGCAGATGAAATATAACACAGATAAATTAAAATATTTTTTGCCAGGTTAAATGTTGAATATTAGTAACTCAAACCCCTTTTTCTAAGCCTCTCTACCTAACCGCCGGTCGCGCAAATCCGCCATGTTTGTAGTTATGGACAGAACCCTTCACCAAAGCGCAATGGATTGTGGGCAATATTAGCCATTAGAGTGTGCATGGATCCACACTTCAAAAATCGACCTGAAATAGTAGACCATCCGGGGACTTTTGGCATACTCTTTTCAACATACTATGCTTTGGGACACACTTATTCTAATCTCACATATTATTTAGGATGGATAGAATGAACATTGAGACGCAAGGAGGGTCATTGACCAAACACTGAACACGCTGGAGATGTTTTATGGACTTATTATTCCAGAGCTAATTAAAAGGATAGTTCACCCAAAAATGTAAATTATGTCATTAATTACTCACCCTCATGTCGTTTCAAACCCGTAAGACCTTCGTTCATCTCCAGAACACAAATTAAGATATTTTTGATGGAATCTGAGAGCTGTCTGACCCTGCATAGACAGCAATACAACTGAAATGTTCCCAAGTCCAGAGACGTAGCAAAGAGATCGGTAAAATAATCCATGTGACATCAGGGGTTCAACTGTAATTTTACGAAGCTACGAGAATACTTTTTGTGTGCAAAAGAAAAAAAAAAGACTTTATTCAACAATTCAACAGACTAGTGCCGTAGTGGGAAGGCCTAGTTTTAATTTTTTTATTACAAAGACATTTTAAATCACACATTCAAGAGGACACCTACCATATGGCTGACAGGACCTTAAAGTCACTGTCACTGTCACACAAAGACACATGTTTTATACTGCTCAATATATATATTAAGATGATTTTACATCTATATATTTGAGTTTTAATGGTTTTACATATCTTAGCCATTTTAATCCTCTTGATCATTTTAATGTGTGAATGTCTTTAAATATTCATGGGTCTGCCTGTCATGTGTTCAATCTGGAATCAGGAAGTACCCCCGTATAAGGCAAGCAGCATGACAAACAAACAGGGTTGCAAAACTTACTTGGACTGAACATATAAATAAAATAGTTGAGAAATGTCAGAAGGTGTTAAACATCATGAGACGTGTAAGTGGAGTGGAATGGGGGGCAAGTTTTTCTTCATTAAAAACAATCTATGTAGCACTGATCTGGTCTGTGTTTGATTATGGTTGTGTGGTATACGGTTCTGCCTCAAAAAACCTGTTAGAAAAACTGTAAAATTCAAGCTCAAGCGATGAGACAGTGTTGTGGAGCAGTAAAGACTACACCCATTCCAGCTTTACAAGCCTTTTGGAAAAACTTTGTAAAATTCAAGCTCAAGCGATGAGACAGTGTTGTGGAGCAGTAAAGACTACACCCATTCCAGCTTTACAAGTCTTAGTAGGAGAGATGCCGCTAGAAATTAGAAGGAAACAATTAATGGTCAATTACTGGGCTAACCTCCAGGGGCATAAAGATGAACATCCAACAAAAATGGTTTTACAGAACTGTTGGGAACAAAATGAAAGATGTAGAACAAGTTTTGGGTGGAGTAGTAAAATATATGCAGAAGAAATACAAGTAAATAACATCAAGATGAGCCCAACAGTTATTACTCAGGAATATGAACCATGGGTTTATGTAACACCTTAAGTAGATTTGCATCTGTTGGAGGTTAAAAAATCAGAAAGAGAAGCTGACTTGTCATCTACATTTTCAATATATACCAGAGTCCAATAACCCCGGCATATACACGTGTATACAGACGGCTCAAAAGATCCAGAAATTCAAATAACTGGGGCTACTTTTTTAGTTCAAGTCAGTGATGATCAGTGGAGTAAAGCGAACTTCAAATCATTTGCCAGTTTATACTGTAGAAATGATAGGAATGATCTTGGCATTGCAGTAGGTTGAGGAACACAAACCTGAGAATGTTTTAATTTGTTCTGACTCAGTTTCAGTCTTAAAGAGTTTGAGATCTTTTAAATCAAGTCACCAAGATATTCTTTTTAGTATCCTACAAATACATTCAAGAATTGTTCAAAATGATACATCAATCAGTTTTATATGGGTACCAGCACACATAGGAATAAGGGGAATTGAAGAAGTGGATAAATTAGCTAAGCAAGCTTTACAGAGAGAAATGATAGAGATACAAGTTCCATTAAGTAAATCAGAGATTAAGGTTTTAATATGGAGTAAAGTGATTAAAGAATGGCAATTTAAGTGGAACAATGGGGAAAAGGGTAGATTCCTTTACAGTTTAATAAACAAAGTAAATCATAATATAAAGTGTATAGGTACGTCAAGGAAAGAAGAGGTTATCTTTAACGGAATATTGCTAGTGCACTCAAATTTAAATAGCACACTTAAAATAATAGGGAAACATCCAAATGGGTTATGTGAACAATGTCATGTTGAAGAAACAATACCTCATGTATTTCTTGAATGTAGCAAGTACAAACAAGAAAGAGGAAAAATAATAGATATATAATAATAGTAGAAATAAGGAAAAATGGAATTCAGGATCTTAATGTTTTTAATAAAATGGGCAAGTGAAACGAATAGTAAAGTCTTCTTTGATTTTATTAGAGAGACAGGGTTGATAAATAGAATATTAAACTCTGTTCCACACTCCGGAGCAGAAGGTGGCGGTAATGCACCTATTTGTGTTGGTGTCAGCCGCCGTTAAAAAAACCAAGAAGAAGATGAAGAAACAAACAGGGTCATTGACCAAACACTGAACATGCTGGATTGTGGAGTTGTTTTATGGACTTCCCATTCCAGTATCTCACTCATCTTGGATTATCACTTTCTTTGGACTGTGTATACACCGGTGGACACTTTTACCTAGTGATGGGAAACCGAGGCTTTCTGAAGCGTTTGAGGCTTTCATGAAATTGTGCCGAAAAACGGTTCTTTACTCGAAGCTTTTAACACAGTGTGCATTAGCGAAATCTGGTGGTGGTTCTGACAAATCATCGCGGAGCAGAGGATGGTTTGAAAAAGCATGTGACCAAACAAAGCTTCGAATTAAGTCTGTGACATTCAAGAGTGGAATCAATCTGCGATCAATACAATATCTAATCTCGTGTGATCTATAGCTTGGTCAACGGATTCACATATCGATCAATAATATAAAATACACAAACGTGATCATAATTAATAATTGATGTGGGTAGCTGAAAAAAAATATTTTGGGTGAGCTGTTATACCCTTATGTTGTGTTCGGGGTCTCTGAGACCCCAGTTATAAACATGATTAAATGTCCTACTGACAGCCCTCAAAGTGACTGAATAATCCTTTTATGCATCAGGTGGAATCGTGAAGCACCAGTTTTTTTCAAACCAGCTGTCCCGACCTTCCGATACTGCATGACGTTCGAAGCTTCAAACGTCATCAATCACGTGGTGTTGTCATTTCGATACAAGCATCGGCACAGTGTGTGATACAATAGTGGTTTGAAAACTGCGTCGGAGCTGCGGTATCAATTGTCCCATCACTACTTTTACCTTGGAACTTCAACACACTAGGATTCTTAAGGACTATTTTAGGGTATGATTCAAGTGGACAATCTGCTTTTAATAGCCTAAGTTATTCTAGATTTATTGTGTTGTTTTAAGTTCCTTGTGCATTGTGTAAATACACTATTTATTCAGTCTACTTTTGTCGTTTACTTTTGTCGTTTACTTTTTGTCGTTTTTTTTTTTTTTTTAACTTATTTTACCTCACACAGTGTAATCTGACCCCTTTTAATAACTGTAACATCTTCCGATAAGGTCAAGCGTTACAGCCCGGTTCTGTCAACTCTGCACTGTTGAACATTGAATACATTTTAAAATCTTGCTAATTACTTATAAAGACCTGAATGGTTTAGCTCCTCAATACTTAAGCGAGCTCATATCACATTATTGTCTCAAAACTCTGGGCATTTGATAATACCTAGAATATCAAAATCAACTGCGGGAAGCAGATCATTTTCCTATTTAGCACCCAAAATCTTGAACAATCTACCTAGCGTTGTTTGGAAGGCAGACACACTCTATCACGGGGTTCCTCAAATCACGCTCACGAGATCCACTTTCCTGCAGAGTTTAGCTCTAACCCCATGTAAGGGTGGTTTCCCTACAGTGGTTCAGCTTGTAGGGTTGCTGAAGGACTAAAGAAACTTTATCAGCACGATAGTATAATACTGAACATTTCTTGTCTATTACCACCCACTGCCACTTATACCAACGATGGAAATAAGCACGGTTAGAATAGTCAAATATGTGGGAGAGCATTGCTATTACGTGACTATATTGTTTTGCAATAGGTAGCACTTTAATGTTAATGTTGAATCATGACTAGTTAGCTCATAATTTATAATTGAAATGGTTTAATAACAGTATTTCATTATGGTTACACTTGAATTGGTTACAAAATAGATGAAGGATTTTAAAACATAAACAGTTTGTACCCAGCATATATGTAAAATGTTACTTGAGAGAGAGAGAAAAAGAGAGAGAGAGAAATATAGAGGGAGAGAGAGCAGAGTCACCAAGATGTCTGCACCCTTGTTGTGAATATCGAGTAGCGAAGAAGAGGAAATTACGGCCAGACCTCCTTCAAAACTCCGTAAAAAGGATTATAAACAATGCTATATGCATCTCACGTGCATAAAGAAAGAAGAAACAAAGGATTTTACACGCACATGATGGGATACATTCAGAAATAGCGTCAAACGGTGGCTTGGTTTGCAGGGTGAGAATCAGAGAATAGCAGAAACATACAAACATTGTCTAGAAATCGAGTTTGAAAATGTTCCCGAAGACGCTGGGTTTCACTCCACTTGCTACAGGCGTTTCATTGACAAAAAGCGCTTGGATGCGGCAGAGAAACGTGTCACACAGCGCCCTGAAGTTCAAGATGCTCACAAAGACCAGTCTGTGTCATCGAGTAGTAGTACCTCAGTAACTGAATGTCCGACAAAGAAACTTAGGTCCAGGACGGGCCTGCCAGTAGCTTGTGCAGGTCCTGTACTGCCTGCCTTGTGCATCATTTGCAAGAAAATGGACATGTACATTACTGTGGCAGGCAAACGCCAGAAGCACCATCTTTCACAGGCAGAAACATTGTCAGCAGGTGGGTAAACAAACACACAAACACACGTTTGAACTTTGAAGTTTTATGCCATGTGCTGGACACCATGGCTAAATTTAAATTACAATTACGTAATTTATTTAATGTTTACAGATTTGCATTTTGCATACAGCTACAGCCAGAACACTCAATATTGCTTAACTGTTAACAGTTTTTACATAATGCTTTTTATTTACAAATTTGTTTCATTATATTTATATATTTATTTACAGGCCAGCTGCTGAAATATTTAAAATAGAAGCCGTTGTGAAATAGTTATGGCACATAAAGTAAAATATCTTTTCTGTTTTTTTTCTGTGTTTACTTTTCAGAAATTAGCCAACCTTCGATGCCAGCTACAAGATCTTCTGTGAGAGGATCATCCGCCATAGAATAATTGTAAACCAAGAGGTGCTGACAATGATGCAGCTAAGAAGAATCTTTTTAAATCTTGTGAAAAAACAAGAAGATCTTGATGCTTCAAACTACAGGTAATTTAAATACCACAAGTTTCTAGTACACAAGTACGCAGCTTTGGAAAGAATGTTTATGCAACATTTAAATTTTTTCTTACAAAAATGGAATTTATAATAATGATAATCATTATATAACGTGTTAAAGGGGTCATATGATGCGATTTCAATTTTTCCTTTCTGTTTGGAGTGTTACAAGCTCTTGGTGCATAAAGAAGATCTGTAAAGTTGCAAAGACTAAAGTCTCAAATCCAAAGAGATATTCTTTATAAAAGTTAGGAGTCAGCCACGCCTACCTAAAACGGCTCGTTCTAACACACCCCCACATATCTACATCACTATGTGGGAAGATTTGCATAACACCGCCCAAAATCGCCGGATCGGCTTTCAACGTGGACGAAGCGGAGTCCAGCCCGGGGTCGTCACGTGGTTGCCGCAAGCCCGCCGCCCGCGCAGTTCTCAAGCCCACCGGCCTCCGCTCACTCTAGCCCCCGGCCTCTGCTCACTCTAGGCAGCCGTGTTTAGCAACATCATATGACCCCTTTAAAGCTGATAGACAGTGTATTTTAACTCCATTGTTTTCAGTGTAAATATATCTTTATTTATACCGTTGTGATCATCTTTCGTTTGTATCATGTTTAAGGCAGGATAAATTGAAGAGGAGGTTGATCCGTGATTTCCCCCAGCTGGTGTTTCACTCGCCCAACAAGCGCAACATCAGTGAGCTGGTTTTTGTTGAGACACTGTCTGCAGACAAGCTGATCCATCAGGTACAGAAACAACAGAGTCAACTGAGGTAACTAGCCAAAGTGATGGTGAAAACATAACAAATACAACATCTGGTCCGCAAAGACAAACCTCAGTGGCCTCTATCAATGCTACAGAGGACACAAGGACACTTTATAGTGCAGCATTGATATTAAAGATGCTTCTATGTGACTCTCCCGGTATGACATGTCCATGGCCACCCACGTCTGATAATTTAAATGTGAGTGAAGCAAAATCTGTTGTGCCACTCGAACTGTACAATCTGATTTCCTGGATTATTGGTGCAACTGAGGAACCAAGACTGGCCCATTATGTTGATATTCCAGATGATTTGAACCTAAAAGTGATATCTATTTGTCAAGACATTGTGTATCTCGCATCTAAGGGCAGAAGGCAGACACCTAAATCATTGTGTCTTGGTCTAACTGTTCGCCATTTAACAGGTTCATCACAAATTGTGTCACTTCTAAATAGACTAGGACATTGTGCATCATGGGACACAGTTGTCAGTCTAGACCGTAGCCTTGCCCAACTTCAACTAGTAGAGGGCAGAGACAAAATATCAAAGGGATTCTCAAAGAAGGTTCCTACAATACTTGTGTGGGACAATATTGACTTTGGGGAGGAGACACTATCAGGTCGTGGACCGCACGCCATCATCACCACGGAGGAGCAGGACCGAGCAAGGCACAGACGCGTCCAGGAACGTCGCGTGCACGCCCTAAAAATAGCTCACTGAAAGTTCTAATGAGCAGGTATCGTATCGCGGTTGCGGCACAGTAAGCGATGAAACGCCAGAAGCAGCAACAGATGACTTTAATGTCATC
>NW_015636841.1:0-62379 GCF_001515625.1 Sinocyclocheilus rhinocerous
AAGTGAAAGTAAAGCTGAACAGCAGCTCGACTCCTGGTGAGACCATATTCCCCGCACTTCTGTGTTTTATGCACAACTGTTGCTTGTTAGATATTATAAATCATTACACATATAGGCTGTATTGAGTTTTTATGTTTTTAATGTGTTTGTTTTCATCTTCATGGGCTTGTTAGAGGGTCAAGTAAAGATGGGTCAAGTGTTCTATCCGATTCTTGAAGATTGCCCAACTCAATGCTCGGATTGAGTTGGGCAAGTCATTAAGGAGGGAACAGTTAATTTAAAAGTCCGTGAAAGTGATTTTGTGCCTCTTTGGGATGGCACAATAATGCGTCGTTCACTTGCTGAACGCAATCTTCTGGAGGCACATAAGTCTGAAGTTATGAATTAAGGTAAAGGGGTGTTTTTGTAGGCAAACATTAATAACCGACTACGTTTAATTACGCCGTGATTAAGCCGTGTACCGGTTGTCTATTGATTGTGAAATATTTGTTAATTAGCATGGTTTATAAAGCATAGATAGTCTACTGTCACAATATTTGGAAAATGCGTCAGCGCCGGGAATGACTTCCCGGAGACATATTAGCAACTTCAGAGGGGAAAAAATATCATTGAAATAAAGATTTAATTTGACAGTTTACCGTAATAAACGTATAACTGCTAAAAATGAGTGTTTCTGTTTATCGCTGCTTTCTAAAGGAAGATTCATAACACCCACACAAGCACATGCATAATAGTAAAAGCGCACATAATGTTCACAATAAACATTATCTTCCTGGAATGTAGTAAGATGAAAGATAGTAAGTAACTTTTGACATCTGTCATTAAAATAACGACATGGAAACTGCGTAAAATGTATTGCCTATGCCAAGATAGCTGCTGGTACATTTTGTATGACTGTTGAACATTTAAAAAAGTCCCAGAAAGCATGCATTAGATATGCTTGTTTTTGTTTAAGAACCCGAGAAAATGAGTAATGGATGGATGTCTATTAGAGGTGCGAGAGCACGTTTTATTCCTCCCATATATATATATTTTCTGTTATTTTATAAATGCTTTGTTCTTGATTTAAAAGCATATCTAATAATGTGTTTAAAATTTGTATTTTCATACTTAATTTAAAAATTATAAACTGATCATTAATAAAGTATTACATTAATTACAAACCAGTTATTTAGTTGTCGTCAGTGGTTCATAAGATCATCTTTAAAGTGTAAGTAAATGGTTCGTAAACTATTTAAATGTACATTTATACATCTTATTATTTAGACATATAGTAATAGTTTCTCAATGTGTTAATAAATGCTTTATTAACACATATTCTTACTGAAATTCAATATTAATTCAGGTACTTATAAAACTTTTAGTAGTTGTCAGTTAACTATTTTTGTGAGCTTTTGACAAAGCGGATTTAAAGGCTCAGTTATCTTCTAAACAGAAAAATGAAACAAAAAACAGAGTGATACAGAACATAGAAATATTTATTTCAAGACGCAAAAAAAAAAAAACGGTACAAAATGAAAAATAAACCTCTGCAATGTCATAGAAAAATAAAAATTCCTGTACACCTTCAGAAAACATAACTGTGCAGTAACATGGAACTAAGCCCCTGCAATCTGATATGAAAATACATTTATGGTCATTTGTTTTATATATTTGTATTTCTATTTCAGCTTCAGTTTGAAATGTAGAATTTATTTGAAATTTGCTACACTAAGATTGTATGTGGAATTTTCACACTTCTTTGTGACTCACTGTTTGCACTGAATTTTCACTTTCAAAATATGCTTTTTTTATTATTTTGTTGGTATTTGTATATTTGTTGACGTATATTCATTTTGTTGCTTATTTTTATTTATATTTACTTAGCTTTATTTTAATTTTAAATACTTTTAAAATAAAACGAACAAAAAAGAACAAAATAAGCAAGTAGGCTATGTAAACACTTGCATTTTTACAACACTATAAGAAGACCATCTTAAATACACATTTTCTCGCTCTTACTAATTAGAACAAACCATGTTTTTTCTAAAATAAACTCTTGACTTACAATAAGATGTATACATAAGATTCAGAAACAAGAGTTTAAGTAGATAAATAATAACAATAAAAAGAGGACGGATAAATCTAAGCATATTTGCACAAACGTTTTCATAAATGAGCTCAAATGAGCGCTTCCCCTCAAGTTGGCACTTTATTGCCACGCCCACTCAGCTAGCTCAGGAAATACCCAATAACAGCACACCAGAAACAGAACACAGTAAAACACTGATGGAAAACAACTTTAAGGTCTCTCCATCACAGTCCCACATTAGTCAAAACACGCCTTCCCACTTCTGAAACGTCCTTTTCTAATGTGGGACGACAAAGATCGCTTCAAATAGAAATATTCTTAACACATTTTAAAAATATCATTGCAAAAATTGATGTACAAATACATCACAAATATAATTCAGGACAGTGTTTTGTTTATAACATATCATTAATATTAAATTTGTCTACATCCTCTGGATGAGTTTTTGGGGCAGACCTGACCTGTTGAAAAGAGATGGTCTTCATCCCTCCTGGGGTGGTGCCGCTCTTCTCTCTAGAAATATGGCACATAGTCTTAGAGTTTGTACTTGACTAACTGGGGCCCAGGTCAGGAAGCAGACAGACTGGCTAAACCGACCGTCTGCTAGCCGCCTCATGTCACAGAAATCAGTTAATTCTCAGCACATAGAGACTCTTTCACCTAGATATCACACTATAGAGATTGTGTCTGTTCCCCGAACTAGAAAATACAAAAAACGTCCAAACCAAATTAAGAGTAACAATTTAATTGATGTTCAACAAATAAAAAACAGATGCAATATGGATAAACAAATGATAAAGCTTGGCTTATTGAATATCAGGTCCCTTTCTACGAAAGCACTTTTTGTAAATGATATGATCACTGATCATAAACTAGATGTGCTCTGTTTGACAGAAACCTGGCTAAAACCTGATGATTACATTATTTTAAATGAGTCTACCCCCCAAGATTACTGTTATAAACATGAGCCGCGTCCAAAAGGTAAAGGGGGAGGTGTTGCTTCAATTTATAACAATGTTTTCAGTATTTCTCAGAAGGCGGGTTTCAAGTATAACTCGTTTGAAGTAATGGTGCTTCATATAACATTATCCAGAGAAACAAGTGTTAATGATAAATCCCCTGTGTCGTTTGTACTGGCTACTGTATACAGGCCACCAGGGCATCATACAGACTTTATTAAAGAATGTGCTGATTTTATATCCGAGTTAGTGCTGGCTGCAGATAAAGTTTTAATTGTTGGTGATTTTAATATCCATGTTGATAATGAAAAAGATGCATTGGGATCAGCATTCATAGACATTCTGAACTCTATTGGGGTTAGACAACATGTCTCAGGACCTACTCATTGTCGAAATCATACTCTAGATTTAATACTGTCACATGGAATTGATGTTGATGGTGTTGAAATTATGCAGCCAAGCGATGATATCTCAGATCATTATTTAGTCTTGTGCAAACTTCATATAGCTAAAACTGTAAATTCTAATCCTTGTTACAAGTATGGTAGAACCATCACTTCTACCACAAAAGACTGCTTTGTAAGTAATCTTCCTGATTTATCCCAATTCCTTAGCATTTCCAAAACCTCAGAACAACTTGATGATGTAACAGAAACTATGGACTCTCTCTTTTCTAGCATTTTAAATACAGTTGCTCCTTTACGCTTAAGGAAGATTAAGGAAAACAGTCTGACACCGTGGTATAATGAGCACACTCGCACCCTAAAGAGAGCAGCCCGGAAAATGGAGCGCAGCTGGAGGAAAACAAAACTAGAGGTATTTCGTATTGCTTGGCGGGAAAGAAAACCTATCCTACAGAAAAGCATTAAAAACTGCTAGATCTGATTACTTTTCTTCTCTTTTAGAAGAAAACAAACATAACCCCAAGTATTTATTCAATACAGTGGCTAAACTAACGAAAAATAAAGCATCAACAGGTGTTGACATTTCCCAACAGCACAGCAGTAATGACTTTATGAACTACTTTACTTCTAAGATCGATACTATTAGAGATAAAATTGTAACCATGCAGCCGTCAGCTATAGTATCGCATCAGATAGCTTGCTATAGATCGCCTGAGGAACAATTCCACTCATTCTCTACTATAGGAGAGGAAGAATTGTATAAACTTGTTAAATCATCTAAACCAACAACATGTATGTTAGACCCTATTCCATCTAAGCTCCTAAAAGAGGTGCTTCCAGAAGTCATAGATCCTCTTCTGACTATTATTAATTCATCATTGTCATTAGGATATGTCCCCAAAACCTTCAAACTGGCTGTTATTAAGCCTCTCATCAAAAAACCACAACTTGACCCCAAAGAACTAGTTAATTACAGACCGATCTCGAATCTCCCTTTTCTGTCCAAGATACTAGAAAAGGTAGTATCCTCACAATTATATTCCTTCTTAGAGAAAAATGGTATCTGTGAGGATTTCCAGTCAGGATTTAGACCGTATCATAGTACCGAGACTGCTCTCATTAGAGTTACAAATGACCTGCTCTTATCATCTGATTGTGGTTGTATCTCTCTATTAGTGCTATTGGATCTTAGCGCTGCGTTTGACACTATTGACCACAACATTCTTTTGCATAGACTAGAAAACTTTGTTGGCATTAATGGAAGTGCATTAGCATGGTTCAAATCGTACTTATCTGACCGCCATCAATTCGTAGCAGTGAATGAAGAGGTATCATATCGATCACAAGTGCAGTATGGAGTACCTCAAGGCTCAGTACTAGGGCCATTACTCTTCACGCTTTACATGTTACCCTTGGGAGATATTATCAGGAAACACGGTGTTAGCTTTCACTGTTATGCTGATGATACTCAGCTCTATATTTCTTCGCAGCCCGGCGAAACATACCAATTTGAAAAACTAGCGGAATGCATAGTCGATATAAAAAACTGGATGATGAGTAATTTCTTACTGCTAAATTCTGAAAAAACAGAGGTGTTAATTATAGGACCTAAAAACTCTGCATATAATAACCTAGAACACTCTTTAAGACTTGATGGCTGCTCTGTCAATTCTTCGTCATCAGTTAGGAACCTAGGTGTGCTATTTGATAGCAATCTTTCGTTAGAAAGCCACGTTTCTAGCATTTGTAAAACTGCATTTTTCCATCTCAAAAATATATCTAAATTACGACCTATTCTCTCAATGTCAAATGCAGAAATGTTAATCCATGCGTTTATGACCTCAAGGTTAGATTATTGTAATGCTTTATTGGGTGGTTGTTCTGCACGCTTAATAAACAAACTCCAGCTGGTCCAAAATGCAGCAGCTAGAGTTCTTACTAGAACCAGGAAGTATGACCATATTAGCCCGGTTCTGTCAACACTGCACTGGCTACCTATTAAACATCGTATAGATTTTAAAATCTTGCTAATTACTTATAAAGCCCTGAATGGTTTAGCACCTCAGTATTTGAACGAGCTCTTGTTACATTATAGTCCTCCACGTCCGCTGCGTTCTCAAAACTCTGGCCATTTGATAATACCTAGAATATCAAAATCAACTGCGGGCGGCAGATCCTTTTCCTATTTAGCGCCCAAACTCTGGAATAACCTACCTAACATTGTTTGGGAGGCAGACACACTTTGTCAGTTTAAATCTAGATTAAAGACCCATCTCTTTAACCTGGCTTACACATAACACACTAACACATTTCTAATATTCAAATCCGTTAAAGGATTTTTAGGCTGCATTAATTAGGTCAACCGGAACCGGGAACACTTCCCATAACACCCGATGTACTTGCTACATCGTTAGAAGAATGGCATCTACGCTAATATTAGTCTGTTTCTCTCTTATTCCGAGGTGACCGTAGCCACCAGATCCAGTCTGTATCCAGATCAGATGGTCACTGCAGTCACCCGGATCCAGTACGTATCCAGCCCAGATGGTGGATCAGCACCTAGAGATGACCTCGACAGCCCTGAATATCAGCGGAGACCAGGACAACTAGATGAGTCCCAGATACAGATGTTATTCCCCTGTAAAGACCTTGTCTCAGATGACCACCGGGACAAGACCACAGGAACCAGATGATTCCTCTGCACAATGTGACTTTGCTGCAGCCTGGAATTGAACTGCTGGTTTTGTCTGGTCAGAGGAGAACTGGCCCCCCGACTGGGCCTGGTTTCTCCCAAGGTTTTTTCTCCATTCTGTCACCGATGGAGTTTTGGTTCCTTGCCGCTGTCGCCTCTGGCTTGCTTAGTTGGGTACACTTCATTTCCAGCGATATCGTTGACTTGATTGTAAATGATTGCAAAGATACTATTTAAATTGAACTGAGCTGGATGATGACATCACTGAATTCAACGATGAACTATCTTTAACTGAAAAATTAGTGTTTACTATTGTCATTTTGCATTATTGACACACTATTTTCCTAATTAATGCTGTTCAGTTGCTTTGACACAATCTGTATTGATAAAAGCGCTATATAAATAAAGGTGACTTGACTTGACTTGACTAATGAATTGACAAGATGACTCGGGTGTGTAAGATGAGGAAGACAGTGTGCTGAGCTGCTCCAGGACAGTTTTGAAAACCATTTCAGAGATTTGATGTTCCTAAATGTATCATATAAAATATATTACATGCATACACAGTTTTAAGGCAGCTTTAATCACCTTTTTGGTAATTTCATGACTTAACTGACCATGACACTGCATGCACGTAGATTATTTCGCGATTTCATATGAAAAGATACAGGCTACAGCGCACGCCGGTGTAGTGCGTGCAATTGAAGAGCACGCGCTGCCAGCACAGTACTGTTTCCGTGCTCGTTTGACTCGCGCCTGCCGCTGAAGTGAAGCTGGAGCGCGCGTCTGAAACGTCTCCCGATTGATGCGGTCGTAAATACGTTCTACAACTGAATATATGCACTTATTTTCAAGAGAAAACGTGACAGAAACAGCAGTTGTGAGTGGGGTAGCCAACCCTAGCTCCGTCCCTGCTTTAATTGCTTTAACTTAATTTTTTTAAAGCGTTAAACTGAAAACAAATCGCCTGCGTTAATGCGCTAATTTTGACAGCACTAATTTTAACACGATAGAGCATTAACTTTTAAAGACACTTCCCGGATTTTTGAATTCCGAACAGCCGTAATACATACCTTAAGCAGCTTAATAAAAACGCAGGAATAAGTGCCTGTACCAATGTATTAAAAACGTGTCACGGGCACGCATTAAACGTGTGTTTTAGCGCCACTCTCTGGACATTTCTTTTTTGAAATTGCAGCGAAACATGCAGTAAGGTATGTAATAACGGTGCAGCAGAAATGTATTTAGAGGCACGTATTTCGAATGAGCCTGGGTTTTATAGGCTATATGATCCCAAATAGGTAGCTCACGGAAGTCACGTTTCCACCGAATATTTAAATGATTTACCGAAAAATGAACTTGAAGGCTCAATTTTATTTGTTTACCGGCATGTCAATGTGACCATCTAACTGTACACATGTGACATTTATTTATATATTTATATGACCATTCTATATTATGAATATAGTCAAAGCAAATACTATGGCATACAGTGGGATTTTTAGAGAGGCCATTTTAAAAGAGAAAAAGACAAACTAGGGGAAAACAATAAAATATGAATGATTTACTGCCAATGTGTGAACAATATGTAATCCATAAAAAGGCAACTGTAATCTGATTATGCGCTTTATAAAATGTAATATTCTATACCAGCAGAAGCCTACTTTATTTTTGGAATCTGATCGTGTCTGAGCAGTCTGGGGAAATATATTATTAAAAGCCTCTTCCTGAGATCATTTGCATTGCTCTCTAAAGTAGGTCTTGGGGGTTTCTTCTACGTTCTCATAATCAGAATAAAACGGCAAGGGACTTTCCGGCTGATGTTTGAGCGTGAGAAACCATGCTTGAGTCTGACTAATGTGATGAAAGATTCAGGCCGTTCATCTCTTCTTTGACAACATTAAAGGGAACATGATTGGTGTTGAATTCAAGACTGAAATCACTGGAGTTTCTGGAAATTTTGTCATGTAAAAATCATCAGACAAGAATTGTGAAGTTCACTCAGGTCAATGACAGAGGATTTGAATGAAATCTGTTATAAACAAAACACTGTTCTAAATTATATTTGTGATGTATTTTTACATCTAATTTTGCAAAAATATTGTTCAAATGTGTTAAGAATATTTCTTTTTGAAGCAATATTTGTCGTCCCACTTTAGAAAAGGACGTTTCAAACGTGGGACAGCTTGTTTTGACCAATGTGGGACAGTCAAATATACTATAAATATTCTATGTTATTCAACTGATAAAATGTGCATTAAGAAAGTTCAGTTTTAGGGCTTATAATGCAGCAGTATTATCATTTTAGCAAATGAGGTTTACCAAAGGGAATTAGAATATTTTGGTTTAACCAGAGAAAGCTATCAATGCTGTATCTAGATTTACAATTCGGATCTTAAAACAAACAATACTGCTGCATTATAAACCCTAATATTGAACTTTCTTAATGCACATTTTATTAGTTCAATAACATATTATATTTGACTGTCTTGGTGGTAATGACCCGATCAGTCAAAAGGAGGATCACAATCAAAGGAACGAAGTTGGCGTCCAAAAAAATGGTGTTTGTTTAGTTAGAGTGGATGTGCAAAATGTGCAAATAAGTTTAAGAGCTTAAAACAAAGATTGTTAATAAAAAGTCTAAAACTAGAACTGCCAAGTACTAAAAACAGTACTAACTCCCCTCTTAAAGCTGGAGTTTACACAGCACCACAATCTGTTCACAAGCTCTCAATCCGTCCATATCTCCCTTATTACAGGTGAAGGCCATCTTAATTAAATACACATTTTTCCCGCTCTTACTAATCAGAATATACCTTTTTTTTTTCTTTTTCTAAAGTAAACTCTTGACTTATGCCGCCTTCCAGGCAACCTGTAAACCGTGTTTTTCCAATCTTCTACCCATGAAAGTGCACTGGAACGGCAGTCAAACCCGTGACTTCCCACCCGTGAACTCGTACTAGATCGAACGGGTAACGTTAGGTAAACCTGAACTTGACCATGCAAACGATCATGCTTATAAAAAAATTAAGTAATGTACAATTTCTCAGCATAGCGAAATTAGGCATACAATGTTTAGCTAGCCAGCTCACAGTGTGCCTGATCTCATGCTTATATCATCAAAAGTACAATCCATGTACATCTGCTGTACTGAAATCAGCTTCCATTCGAAAACAGTAGATGAGGAGAACCCCTCTTGGCTCCCCTACACCAGTCCCCCCAGGGGTTATACTTTTTGGATGAAGGCCAGACTGTAAGGGTACTTCTACGTTTTCCACTTGGTAAGTTTTGTCAAGAACTTGAAATTACAGTGGTACCTGCTTAAAGTGGTCACAGCTAAAAGTGATCCTCTGTTTATAGTGATCCAAAAGCTTGGGACAGAATCATTCCTATATAAATACTTGAATTTGGCTATAGTAGTCATCCATTTATATCAAAAAGGGACAAAATCATCAACTTAATTTGATCTGGGTGGACATAATCGCTATTAGAGGATCCCATTGTATTGTATTGTCAGCATATTGTTGCCAATTATTATAGTTAAAAGCTGTGCAGTTATATCCAATTGCATGCTGTTCTTGACATAGACAGTTACATTTCATGCTTGATTAAGGAGCGAACAATGGCAGCCAGCCATTTTTGGAGTCACAAAGCTTGTGTGTGGAGGGAGAGTCAGGCAAATCCCAGTCAGGCCCCAGCAGTACTAGATCCCAGTCAGACCCAGGCCCCGGCAGTCTATCACAGTCAGGGCAGGAGACAGTATTCACTGTGGAGAGCACCCAGTTTCTAATCGAGCTGATGAGGCATATAATAGATAAGATAAGTTAATGCAGTGGAACCAGCTTGTGATCACGGTTAGTGATCATCCATGTGTAGTGATCTTAAGTCAGAATAATTTCTATTCACATGCTTGAATTCTGCTTATATAACCATTTATAGTGATCAATTTCACCCGTATGGATGTGCTCACTATAAGAGGATTCCACTTCATCATAATCAAATTAAACATCTAGACTTGTTACTCAGTTTTCATAAGAACAATGCATGTATTTACTTTTCTGGAAAGAGACAGTCTCATGCTGTGGTATGACAGGAACTATAGAACTATAAAATAAACATGCATCCATAATGTAAGAGAAGTTTCCATCTGAAAGGCATAGTGTTGATTTTTTGGTGGCTGAACTAATTAACTAAATGATAAACTCAAATTATTTATTCGAGCCAGACATTCTAATTGTTTCAATGATTTTCCTCTAACAGGGAACACCTGGAGTCTGATGGCAATGAGCTCCCTCAGAGCCTGCAGGAGCTCAACACCAGAATCAAGAGGGGAAAGAGGGCGAAACAAAAGTTGTGGGAGGAAATGGCCTGTAGGCTGACTGCCAAATTTGGCCTGGTTTTTTCTCCAGCCAAAGTGGCCCGCAAATGGCAGACCCTTGTCGATGGCTACAAAGGTGTCAAGGACAATAATAATAGCACAGGGAGGGGGGTAGTTCGGTTCAAGTTTTTTGATCAGATGGATTCACTTTTAGGAGGGCAGCATGACATTGAATTCAGTTGTGGGAGATAATGAGGGGGGCCTAAATGTCTGTAGGCCGGAGGTGCTGGGTGCAGGGGGGGCAGCCATCAAGCGCATGGGAGGTTTGTCCAGAGAATTGTGCAGGGGGTACACGGACACCAAACACACGTAGACTGAGGGGAACTAGGGCACCGGCAAACCAACTTGTAGATGTTATCCAGGACTCAGAACAAGCAAGCCAGAGGAGACACGGTTGAAATACTTGAGGAAATGAGAGCTCAGTGGATCTCGTTTGAGAATTGAATGAGAGAGTATCTCAGCAAGCAATAGATTGTCCCGTTTGTCTCTTCTGTGACTGTTCTGATTGCCAGAAGGCCCTCAATTACTTCACACATCCTCACATAAGCATTCTTCCTTTACACACCCTTCGTCTCTTCCTCTCAACACCCCTCCTCTCCTCCTCCCCTCTCTTCCTCCCAAAAGGCTATTGTTGTGTGATCTGTTTGATAAATGCGCAATGCCCCTTAATAATACCTGTATGTCCATGTGCCTTAACAGCCCCAAGCATCATCCATGTGATGGTCAAGTAGACATTACAACATCGCTGCTAGTACAGTGATTACTCTTGAATCCATTGCTGCTAGAAGAACGATTAACAGAGACACACTAATTTGAGAAATGTAAATAACATCAAGTAAAAAAGTACATCAAGAACAACAAAATAGTGAAATAAAGGAACTGAAGTTATCAGCCTGGTACAACAAATAAATATTTCATTAAATATTTCATTCTAAGAACAAATGCCTTGAATGTGCAGCAAAAGGAAACTTGCAAAAAAGTAGATCTGTTTTTGAAAATTAACTCTTCAAATGTTCTCATCCTCATGACGAGGGCACCCAGCGGGATGGTCCTCGCACATGTCTGTAGGTCCGGCGCAGAGGTTGTGGAGCATGCAGGCTGACATGATCAGCATGACCATCACATCCAGCCTGGTGTTTTGCAGATCTCTCATTCTCCTCCTCTTGCATTTGACCCTTCCAAAAGATTACAGTACACGAAGTCAGCTCACACACCAGGAAATGGGAGATAGGCTCTGACCTATGGGCAGTTACTTACCTGCCAAACGCTTGTTCCACCACAACACGTCCTTTGCAGATCTGCGTGCTCCTCTGCTGGTCCTGGATGGTCAGGGCACCATTGTCTCTAACGTTAGAGAAGGGCCAAATCGTTTATTAAAATAAGGTATTGCTCTAACGTTATTTATCCGCAAATGTTATGCATTATCAGCAGCTATTCTAGCGTTATCTAGTTTTCAGTCCATTGAGTGCAAGAATAAATTAATACCAAATACATTTCCAAATATACAAATAATGTAAAATAAAAGGTATAACAGCTTATCTTGCCTTATGAGCCGTTTTTCCTCCTCCGTTCATTTATAAATGCAATTTAGAAACAAGAGTTTAAGTAGATAAATAATAACAATAAAAAGAGGACGGATAAATCAAAACATATTTGCACAAACGTTTTCATAAATTAGCTAAAATGAGCGCTTCCCATCAAGTTCACACTTATTGCCACGCCCACTCAGCTAGCTCAGGAAATACCCAATAACAGCACACCAGAAACAGAACACAGTAAAACACTGATGGAAGACAACTTTAAGGTCTCTCCATCACAGTCCCACATTAGTCAAAACACGCCTTCCCACTTCTGAAACGTCCTTTTCTAATGTGGGACGACAAAGATCACTTCAAATAGAAATATTCTTAACACATTTTAAAAATATCATTGCAAAAATTGATGTACAAATACATCACAAATATAATTCAGGACAGTGTTTTGTTTATAACATATCATTAATATTAAATTTGTCTACATCCTCTGTCACTGACCTGTGAGTGGACTTAACAAGAGGAACGTCCTGTCTGATTCTCGTGGCCACATTCATGACAGAATTTACAGAAACTCTAGTGATTTCAGTCTTGAATTCAACATCAGTCACGTTGACTTTAATGCTGTGAAAGAAGAGATGAAAGTCCTGAAGCTTTCATCGCATCAGTCAGTGTCACACATTACTCACGCTCAAATGACAGCCGGAAATTCTGATATGTCAGGTGGAAAGTCCCTTCCGTTTAGAGGAAAATACTTGAAACCCCGAAAATCTGCTTATAGAGAGCGACGCAGATGAACAGGAGAAGAGGCTTTTAAAAATATATTACCCAGCCTGTTCAGGCATGATACAGCATCCAAAATGCTGAATGTTTTTTTGTTTTTTTTCAAAACTCTGAATGTTATCATGTATCATCCAAGGCCGTAACCACACCTTGAACTTTGGGGGGGACCAATACCCAAAAGGTGGGTTTGGTCTGTCTGTCTATCTATCTATACACAAACACACAAAACAAAAGATCTTTACTTTTTTTTTTTTACCTAAAAACTACAGTAAGGTCAGTGAGCATATCACAGATTTTGATTGGTTTATAATAAGCATCTTTTCAGCTAAAAACTGTCCACATCACATCACATCACATCACAATGTACACATCACAATCACTTTTTTCAGAAAAACAGACTAGTGAACCAAATTATAAAAACCAATATTCAGTAAATTTAAAATGAAAAAAAAAAATACACTGAACAAAATTATAAACGCAACACTTTTGTTTTTGCCCCCATTTTTCATGAGCTGAACTCAAAGATCTAAGACTTTTTCTATGTACACAAAAGGACTATTTCTCTCAAATATTGTTCACAAATCTGTCTAAATCTGTGTTAGTGAGCACTTCTCCTTTGCCAAGATAATCCATCCACCTCACAGGTGAGGCATATCAAGATGCTGATTAGACAACATGATTATTGCACAGGTGTGCCTTAGGCTGGCCACAATAAAAGGCCACTCTAAAATGTGCAGTTTTATCACACAGCACAATGCCACAGACATGCAAGTTTTGAGGGAGCGTGCAATTGGCATACTGACTGCAGGAATGTCCACCAGAGCTGTTGCCCGTGAAATGAATGTTCATTTCTCTACCATAAGCCGTCTCCAAAGGCGTTTCAGAGAATTTGGCAGTACATCCAACCGGCCTCACAACCGCAGACCACGTGTAACCACACCAGCCCAGGACCTCCACATCCAGCATCTTCACCTCCAAGATCGTCTGAGACCAGCCACCCGGACAGCTGCTGCAACAATCGGTTTGCATAACCAAAGAATTTCTGCACAAACTGTCAGAAACCGTCTCAGGGAAGCTCATCTGCATGCTCGTCGTCCTCATCGGGGTCTCGACCTGACTGCAGTTCGTCGTCGTAACCGACTTGAGTGGGCAAATGCTCACATTCGATGGCGTCTGGCACTTTGGAGAGGTGTTCTCTTCACGGATGAATCCCGGTTTTCACTGTACAGGGCAGATGGCAGACAGCGTGTATGGCGTCGTGTGGGTGAGCGGTTTGCTGATGTCAACGTTGTGGATCGAGTGGCCCATGGTGGCGGTGGGGTTATGGTATGGGCAGGCGTATGTTATGGACAACGAACACAGGTGCATTTTATTGATGGCATTTTGAATGCACAGAGATACCGTGACGAGATCCTGAGGCCCATTGTTGTGCCATTCATCCACGACCATCACCTCATGTTGCAGCATGATAATGCACGGCCCCATGTTGCAAGGATCTGTACACAATTCCTGGAAGCTGAAAACATCCCAGTTCTTGCATGGCCAGCATACTCACCGGACATGTCACCCATTGAGCATGTTTGGGATGCTCTGGATCGGCGTATACGACAGCGTGTTCCAGTTCCTGCCAATATCCAGCAACTTCGCACAGCCATTGAAGAGGAGTGGACCAACATTCCACAGGCCACAATCAACAACCTGATCAACTCTATGCGAAGGAGATGTGTTGCACTGCGTGAGGCAAATGGTGGTCACACCAGATACTGACTGGTTTTCGGACCCCCCCGGACCCCCCAATACAGTAAAACTGCACATTTTAGAGTGGCCTTTTATTGTGGCCAGCCTAAGGCACACCTGTGCAATAATCATGCTGTCTAATCAGCATCTTGATATGCCACACCTGTGAGGTGGATGGATTATCTCGGCAAAGGAGAAGTGCTCACTAACACAGATTTAGACAGATTTGTGAACAATATTTGAGAGAAATAGGCCTTTTGTGTACATAGAAAAAGTCTTAGATCTTTGAGTTCAGCTCATGAAAAATGGGGGCAAAAACAAAAGTGTTGCGTTTATAATTTTGTTCAGTATATTTCAGCCACCCTGACTGCAAATAATAGAAAAATGTCATACAAAGGCAGTTGCGATTTGTAGAGTTCATCCTCAGGGTTCAGGTGACAATAAATCATGAGATAAACTTGCCTTCTGATGTGTAGAAAATGAAAGCAGTGACGTCACTCTCCACCCCACCTCGTCCAAATCGCACAAAACCGGCGACGTTCGTTTGTGCTTGATTTGTGCTGTTTTGTGCCGTTAAAACGAACATTGTATCTATTTCCCTTCCTTAGAAATAACTAATAGAATTCGGGGCAGTGACGTCACTTTCCACCCCGTGTCGCTCAAATCTCTCCAAACCGGTGCCGTTCGTTTGTGCTCGATGTGTGCTCGTTTGTGCCACTAAAATAAACACTTTTATCTAATTTCCTTCCTTAGAAATAGCAAATACAATACTGGGCAGTGACGTAATACACAATTATATTTTCCCCCATTTTTATTGGACACAATCCAGCATCAGTCCTTTTACACAGTATAAGTGCAGTGTGCTCAGTTTGTGCTGTTTTGTGCCGCAGGAAGAAGCACAATAAATTGTTCACTTCTTGAGAAATTATAAAATCTCTGGAGGAGAAGTGACGTCACGCAAGCCGTTCTCCATCCATCTCGTCTACATACCTGTCACGCTCTTTTGTGCTGGTTTGTACCATTTTCTGTTTTTTGTTTTTTTTTCTTTTCTTTAACTATGGATTATTTCGTGTTTTAGATTTGTGCTTGATATTGTCAGATAATGTATTTCTTTTGTTCTTTAATCTCCAATGCACTGTGATCTTACATTTTACCTGCAATGTACTGTAACTTCTCTGGCTGCACTTATACTGTGTAAAAGGACTGATGCTGGATTGTGTCCAATAAAAATGGGGGAAAATATAATTGTGTATTACGTCACTGCCCAGTATTGTATTTGCTATTTCTAAGGAAGGAAATTAGATAAAAGTGTTTATTTTAGTGGCACAAACGAGCACACATCGAGCACAAACGAACGGCACCGGTTTGGAGAGATTTGAGCGACATGGGGTGGAAAGTGACGTCACTGCCCCGAATTCTATTAGTTATTTCTAAGGAAGGGAAATAGATACAATGTTCGTTTTAACGGCACAAAACAGCACAAATCGAGCACAAACGAACGCCGCCGGTTTTGTGCGATTTGGACGAGGTGGGGTGGAGAGTGACGTCACTGCCCCGAACATATTCTTGTTATATCTAGAGAAGAGAAATAGTTACAGTGTTTGTTTTTACGGCACAAATCGGCACAAACCGAGCACAAACGAACGGCACCGGTTTGGAGAGATTTGAGCGACATGGGGTGGAGAGTGACGTCACACCACCAAAAAAGTCAAGTTTAATATCTCTTACACCAAACCAGCACAAACGTTCGTTTTTGTGGCACAAATCAGCACAAACGTAGCACAAACGAATAGCATGGTTTTGGTAATTATTTTATTTTATGGGGTGCCAACTTCACGGAGGTAGTGTTTCTTCTCCTGCGTTCTACTGTACAGACGTGAATTTACTTTTGCTTCAGCCTGAGGTTTATTCAGTACACTTTTTGGTGTGAAAGGGCTTTTATATTTGCTATAAATAGAACTTCTTATATTAAAAACAATCAAGCCCTGCTCATATTTAAAAAGTAATATAACGCAAAAGTAATATAACGCATTACTTTCCATAAAAAGTAACTAAGTAACGTAATTAGTTACTTTTTTAGGAAGTAACGCAATATTGTAATGCATTACTTTTAAAAGTAACTTTCCCCAACACTGGTTATATTGTGTGTTTGTGTTTTCTAAATGAGAACATGTGTAAACCTGTGCAAAATTATGCCGTTCTTGTGTAGAGTTTAGCTGAAAACACTGAGCAAATTGCAGCGTGTGTGAAAACAGGTGAAATGTGTTAAAAGTTTTGAGAAACGTGTCTTTGCTTTAGGAACTGTATTGGAAAATTGTGCCAAATGAATCAGTTATAGTGCGTTAGCAATCGAGAAAAACTGTAACCGTGGGTAATACAAGTGACACAAACACAAGTCAGATTCATGACACAATCACTATTAACCCAGTTTCTTTGGGGCCTAATCTCTCCTCTGTCAGTCTGGATCCCACATTCACAGAACAAAAGAAATAAAAGACAATAACAAGAGTATTAGATCTAAAGGAAACGGTAACCGTGCATCCCTGAAAGGGAAAACACAGCCTATTACAACAAAGACATTTACAATATAAAACACATCAATAAAATAAACACATTCGCATAAATACTACACATAATTTAAAAACATAAACAAAAAAACTTCCTTTATATTAAACACAATACCTAACGTCCCTTATTTTCAACCTGATCTCATAAAAGTGCGTATCAATAGCACGAGTTTATGTTTCGATTTGGCGTACCGTTTATATGTAAAAATGGACTTTGTCGCGCATATGATACGCAGTGGGTAGGATTAGGGTTATGGGGTAGATGCGCATCATATGTAATTATATGCACGCCAATCACGTGCAAAGAATCATATCATTAAACATACATCAAACATACCCATAAGAACGAGTTCAACAAATTACGAAACTACTACCTCTTTAAACAGTGCATCATTTGTTCAGTTCTCGACGAAGCTCTGGCAGTTAACATAACTGCTTTTGAAGTGCTAAAGCTGCCGCATCAATTCAAACATGAATCACAAACAATAAAAGTAGTGATGAAGTGAAAGAGCACATCTCACAAAAATCATAAATCTCACTAGTACCTTCTTCCTCTTCTTTTCATTTAGTGGCGGTTGGCAAACCAACTTAAGTCCATAGTGCATGTCCGCCTACTGAGATGGAGAGCTTCAATGAGGAGTGTAATAAGGAATAAATAAGAAAAACTAAATTATTTTTATGAAATTTGTCACCTTTACAAATTCTAATAACTTAAAAACGTTTGATGAATTCCTTAATAAATTGTGAATGGACAAACCATTCTCCATATTGACTTGCTTTTATGTTAATCTCACTAGCTACCATTCTTTGAAGTTCTAAACCTGCCGCAAAGAGCGGAAGTGAAAGTACAAAAAACTTCACTACTTAGCGCTGGGGCTGCTCTGCTGGGACTTGTATAGTGCCCAAAAAAACATGTCCAATTACACACTGATGCAAATCGGTGAATCGCTTACCAATACTATTAAATGGAGCTTTATAACGGCATCACTTTACAATGCAGCAGTTGGATTCAATTGTAAAGTGATGCACTTATAAAGCTCCATTTAGTGTCAAATGTCACTTACTTGTTTCGCACTATACTTGCAGACAATCGCAAGATAGCTAACACAAAATAAAAGTATTTAATTAAAACAAACCCTGTGTGGAGGACTCTCCAGGAGCAAGGCAGGCGAGATGCTGGGCTTTAAAATAAACAGCCCACAATAAGAAATAGCCAACTGTGTGTCAAACCTCACTCGCACACACACTCGTGAAATCCACACGCTGTGCAAAAGGAATCTCCAAGGATCACTAGCTGCCCCTAAATTAATAACAAGACAAGAAATGCAAAAGAGAGGAGCCAACGACTAAAAATACAACCGAACAATATAAGAAAGAAAGAAAGAATCGAAGAATCGAAGAATTTAATTGATAACATCAATCATGATAACAGTAATATAGGATATGCAAAATAAAGAAGATGCAGTAATGCACAAAAAAGAAAACAACAACAACAACATAATAATAATAATAATAATAATAATAATACGGACCAAAAAAATCTTGATAAGGAAAAATACATTTCATCACATTTATTATTATTATTATTATTATTATTATTATTATTATTATTATTAAATGAATTATTATTATTATTATTATTATTATTATTAAATGAATGTAAGGAATATCACCCCATAAAGAGATTGATATCCATCTTTTGGTTAAATTAAGTTCTGTTTTGCTAGACTTGATTTGACAAATTAAGAATCCAATGTTTTGTAAATTGTCAGATTTTCATTTGAGTTTTGAAAGAATCATTGCTCAGTTTATTAGACGTTTTTTAAACTTTGTTTAAACTATCAAACCGAATGCACAAACAAACAAACAATGAATAAACGAATAAATAAATACGTTTTCATTGGGTGACAGTGTTGTGATGTAGTGAATACTTTATTTGATTTAACATCTGAAATGTAGTAATTTAATGTTTTCTAACACTTTAAGAAAACATAATTTACATTTTGTCCATGCATTTAAAACGCTGTCTATGTTCCGCCTCTAAAGCGCCTTGAACGCTGTTAATGTGAATGGGACAGTGGCGCCCTCTGCTGCCTCATAAATGTCATAAAGACCTCCAAAACAAAAGTGAGATCAATAGAATGTTTGATAGACGCGTTAAAGATGAAGTTACTGTGCCATTGTTATTCATAATGTGTGACCACTGAATTCTGCTATTATTTATTCACTGTTAAGTTTCTCCAAACTAGAATGACTCTGATATTATAAACTGATATTATAGATCTGGGCCTGTATTCACAAAACATTTTATCTTACCACTAAGAGTTCTCCTAAATAGCAGTAAAAGTTTTTAGCTAAGAGTTTTCTCTTAAAACCTATCCACAAAGCTGCTGAGACAAACTTTTACTAAGGAATAGAGAGAAGTCTTAAGCTAAGAGAAAGGGGCGGGGTTGAGCTTGTTGCTATGGATGATGTCAGCATGCTAATTAACTATGCTCACAGTGATTGGCTCATATAAATATTGTAGAGCGCAATATTATGTTGCCACATTCAAAAAAAAATTTTAAAATGCTGGCTAAGTGTCACTAATTAAACAAGTATATTTTCAGCTAATTGTCATTCTCTTACATGCGTGCTTTTTGTAAACAGTTAGTGAATATGCATAAAACAGCCTTTTAATTAACAGAGTAGAATAATCATGGCTGATAGTAAGACATGCAAACGTAAAAGAAAACCAAACTGGGCGTAAGAACAGCTGTTACTTCTTGCCCAACTGGTTAATGAAAACAATAATATAATCAAATGAAAAATTGGAGTAGGGATTACCTCCAAAACCAAAAAAAAAAAAAAGAAGATGCGTGGGAAAACATATATGTGCAAATAAATGCAGCGTGCCGGCAACAGCCATTTTAGCCCTGCTGAAATAAACAATAGAAACCATCACATAATTTGTAATGGTTTTACTGGTTATAATATGATTTGTACCGGTTTTAATGGTAACTGTAATGGAGCCTGGTGGTCTCTACTGGTAATTGATCATCTTCTATTGGTGGCTTGTTAAAACCACTAATGGAACATGTCCCAAATCACACTACCGGAAACCATTTTTTAAATGGTTTTAATGGTTAAAAGATTATGGTTTGTAATGTTTGTAATGGTATTTGTAGTGAGAAGCATTATAATTTCTGTGATGGTTTGTATTGTTTCGTTTTGTTTCTTTTTTTTCACAACGCTTTGTGAAATACTCTTAGAGCAAAAAATTTAGGAGTCCTAAATTTAGGATTGACACGCCCATTTTTTTTATTTTTATATATTTTTATTTTTATTTTGAATATTTTCTCCTAAATCGGCAAGTTATGAGCTACTTTTAGCCTTAAGATGTTTTGTGAATACGGGTCCTGGCTTTTATGGCTCATATGCAATTCATTGCAATTAAATGTTACATAAAAGCCTGTTGTTTTACATTTGACATTTACATTAACATGAAAAAAAAGTAAAAAGAAGTTTTAATTTTTAATATAGAAATGGTGTATGAATAATCAAGTAAACTCAAGTTGCTTCAGTCCAGTTTATCTTAAATGTAGTTTATAAAAATCATTAAAGATTTCTGAACAAAAAAAAACTTTACTTTATTTTAAAAAGTATAAACTATCAATCAGAGGACTGAAGGCATGAAGTAGATTGTGTACAACAATACGTTTTGGTCATATTGATCATTTATAGGCCCTGGAAATTTGTGTATTAAATATGATACCATATACAGGCTATTTTTCATAAATAGGCATATACTTATTGTTCAACAGAATTTTACAAATAATTTAATTTCAGTTAATTTATACCCCCAAAGGGGCAACGTGTCCTGGGGGATACAAACATTAAAATAAAAGTCACGTTTAAAAATAAAATAATAATAATAATAATAATAATAATAATAATAATAATAATGAAATTGTATTTTGGATCATGATTTCTTTTTTCTTCTTCTTTTTTTGAAAAATAAAATAATAATAATAATAATAATAATAATGAAATTGTATTATCTGTGTCCTAAGATGATGGAAATAGCATCTAAATAGCAAATAAATTAATGTTCTAATTACTCTTTATGGTTTTGCCCTTTTTAGGGTTAAGGAAGGCAATTCTAGTGTTTATGAGTAAAATGTAAAAAAAAGCTCTGCCTCCTTTACTGGACTTTGATATGCTGGGTACTATCAATAGTAAAGAGTTTTGTGACATTATTTAGCTTATTTAAAGGATTTCTGAAGGATCGTGTGACACTGAAGACTAGAGTAATGATGCTGAATTTTGATCACAGGAATAAATTACAGTTTAAAATCACTCACTCACATTTGGATTTCAAAACCTTCTTAAAATACTTTTAATAAAGAACTGTAGCACATAACCATGCTAATATAGACAAACATGATGTGAAGAAGTGCATATGAAGTGATTTAATGAGCTTTCTCAGCTTACCTTTGTTTCCTACAACTATGTCAGCAGCTCCCTTCATAAATGTAGAAATCTTGGAGCTTCACTTCTGTTGTAGAGAGGTTATTTTATCGCTCCTGAAAAAAAAAAGTATCAATATTTGTTTACCATAGAAGATCAAAACACGTTTGAACTTGATTCATTTAATTTGCGGTCCTTGTAAGTGAGGTCAGCGATTGACAGTGCATTGCATATTTTAGGCTAAATAAATTAGCCTAATTCTAATGATCGTAGATCCGTTTCAGTAACTGTGTGCGTTTTGTTCATGTTTGTTGAACAACTATGGTAAAACTATAATAACACAACCATATTCACTATGCAACCGATCAAATTCTTTTGAAATGATTGAGTAGGATATTTCACAATGAGAATAACTTAATTATTAAACTTCAGCTATTAAAATAGTTCAGTTTTGTATGAAATGGCAAAGTGATAATATTTCGTTTAGTTTTTTTATTAAGTTAATTTAGAAAAACGTTTGGAGCATTATTTATTCGTTAAATGTATGTTTTTGTTTTTTAAAGTAACGACCAAGCGGCCAGCGGCAGACAGTGAGCCTATGATTGATCAATTTAGCCTTCTCAAATCATCACGACTTGTCTAAAATTAAATTTATAGTTATAAAACAAAACAGCTCCACAATGTTAGTTCAAACGCTTAAGCTAGATAAATGTGCTCGATCACTTGCATTGGAAACATTTCAAAATACGCCGTCATTTTGCTCATAAAGGTAAGAGTAATACATTTTTCGGAACTGTAAAGGGTTTACTTTTATTTGTGAACACTCACAATATCAACAAAACGTGCTTTTATAAAATAAAGAAAAGAAAAGAAAAGAAAAAAACAGGATAAGTTTTCTGCAGTTTCGGTTTTGAGCGGGAGCGCTTCTGATAAACCGAAACACAGCGAATACTTGCCTCACTGACTTGATAAATATATCTATAGAAAGCTTTGAATTACTACTTTAATAAAACGAAACAATTCAAATCTAAAACAAAAATTCTTTCATTATAAAATCCCTAAAGATACATTTCTCTCTAAAGGCGCCTCCAGTGAGGAGATGGCGACTCAGAATCATCATCAAATGCATGGATGATCCAAAATGCAGCTTTTCCCGAAGCATTGGGAACTTTTAGTAACTCCCCACGCTCCAACTTCTCCCTGATGCTGTATGCTAATGCGTGTGTAAATGCGCTATGTATAATATATATAATATAATCAATATAACAATATTTCATACAGTAGCCTGTGTGTGCTCTGCGCGTATACGGGCACAATAAAAGGAGAGAAGCTAAATGAGCCCGAGTCCGACCCAAGCCCGATCTGGAAAAAAAAAAGTGTCCCGAATGGACTCAGCGTGTCGGGCCCCGTCGGGCTGCAGACCTCTACTGTCAGAATGAATGAAGTTTATTCAGCAAGCAGGAGAAGTGTTTCTGCGTGTTGAGCTGCATTAGACAGGCCCGGAGTGGGACTCATTTCATGCCTGTGACCGGACCACTTTAGTTCATGCCAGACTATATTCAAATAATGTAATTAAAACCTCAGCATATAAGTCTGCAATAGTGCACTGTTCTCTACAGCCTTGTAATTCATTGTATTTTTATAGAGCTTTCGTTTTGATGTAAAAATCTGAATTTCAGAATTGGAAAATAATAAGGGACAACTGTAATTTTTAGGAAATAAGGAACAGAACAAGGGACGCTCAAAATATTTGTACTGTACCATAATGTATGTCTGCCTGCAGTTAAAAAGTTCTCAGAAATAATCACATTTGTTTTGCTTAACCTATTTATGTACAATTATTCGAAAAATAATTTTAAAGTCATACAAAAAATGCTATCGGTAAATTTCAAGTAAATTGTACCATTATACAGTTGTGACTGCACAAGTAGTGTAGTAATCTAGGAGGTGAAAATACTGTGCAATTACATATGGCATGAAATTTGAAAGCATAACTGAACGTCTATGAAACGTCATGCAATACAGCAGTTTTTCAAACAACGGCACTTTTTTTTTCTCTCTTAACAGCATTCACTTACAATAGAGAAATAAGTCTTCCCTCTGGTAGACTGAACGTTTTCCTGGCTTGCTCGATGTTGAGCACATGATCAATAAGTTGTTTGCATTCGCGCAAACTGATTTGGCGAAATCAAACCGCGGACGGTAAAGGGAATTGCAGATAGCGCTCGCTGTGACACGGGAGCAGCCGGCAGAGGATTTCGCCTTAAGGCCTCCCTCAAACGGTTACGTTCACAAAAAAAACAATACTTTGTGCAAAAAGAATGATTAATAATCTATTGAGAATTTGTTTTCCATATGGTCTGGTGGTCATACGGCATATGCTTGCGAACACGGTGCAAACTACGTTCCGTAGGCTATAGCATTCATACGGGACGCTTCTTTGATCCCTTAAATACGGGAAGATTCCGTATCATACGGAACTGTATTGTCTGAAAGCACAGCTTCAGCTCATGTGAGGTAATGTGGGTTTGTTCAGTGCTGTGGGTGAATTAGGCCCATCAGACAACAAGGAACAGCACGTTACTGCAAAAAGGAGAGCTAAACTCTGTTTTATTCTCTTTGTTTTCTAAGAAGTGTTTTATTGGACCCGTGGTCTGTCTGAAGATGGTGAAGGGACGATCAGCACTTCGAGGGACAAATGCTGTCAAATTGATTTTATGATCTGAGTTACAGTTTTTATCTGCACCTCACTTTTCAGCTGCTTTGCCATCAGGCCTTCAGAAAAACAATCCAGAACAAGATCGAGTCTAATGTCAGAAGAAGAATAGATGAAACACAGCTGTGACCTCATGTACCTACAGTCGTTTGCCAAGGGATCTTTTCATGCTGAGATTTAATCATCGAAGGTCATCAGTAAAAGCACTGATTAATGAACTAAGATTGCCTGTATTTGTAATATGTAATGCATTTTATCATTATTGCAATGCTCGAGGAAGTTCAGTGTTTGTATCAGTGGCTGTTAAGATTCATATTGAGGAATATGTAATCTGTTTATGTATAATATGTAAAGCATTGCTCTCAAAGATGTTTTAAAGTAGCACATTACTACTATCTACTGTAAACGTGATGGAAATTTACCATAGGTACAATTTTTATCTTTATTTATGTATTTATTTATTTATTTGGTTAAACTTTAAAGGTGTGGTAATTTATTTTGTATACTTAGTGATCAAAGCTGTTCCTATTGAGCAGAATAGAAGAAAGCAAGAGATCTAAGCATGTGTTGCAAATGAACAGGAAAACGGTATGCATTTTGGATTTTCATTTTAATTATTTAATCTTGACAAACCATGCAATGTGTTTATTAAAAATACTCCAGTCCAGATAATCAGATTTAATATTAGTCAACTGTTTTAATCAGAAGTGTCCTGTGGTGAAATGTAATTTTCAGTTTGTTTCAGGGTATGTTCTTGTTATTATTCATATTTTATTGTATGAGAAATGAACACATTCCTGTTAAATCCTGCAAGCTTTCATGTGACTCCTGTCAGAGCTTTAAAAATTAGTCTAAAGTCAGCACCTTTACAGAATTATAGGTGTATTTTTGTATGTTTTGTCTTCTTGTGTTTTAGATTTAGAGCTGTGTGTTACAGTCGATCTGACCACTAGATGGTGCCAGAGCATTATTTCAGAAAGAGACAAAGTAACTCCATATAGATTTTGTGTTAGGTATACTGAAAAAAAAACAATACTTTTTGAGATAAAGCAACACTAAATTAATTTAAATAAATGTTTTCGTTGACAACTAAATACATTTCTTTCTGAAATAAGGCTCTGGCACCATCTAGTGTCAGATCAACTGTGAAGAAAAAAAAAGAAAAAAGTGCTGACTTTAGACTAATTTTTAAAGCTCTGACAGGAGTCACACGAAAGTTTGCAGGACTGAACAGGAATGTGTTCTTTTCTCATACAATAAAACATACAAGAACATACCCTGAAACAAACTGAAGATTACATTTCACCACAGGACACTTCTGATTAAAACAGTTGACTAATATTAAATCTGATTATCTGGACTGGAGTATTTTTAATAAACACATTGCATGGTTTGTCAAGATTAAATAATTAAAATGAAAATCCAAAATGTATACCGTTTTCCTGTTCATTTGCATCACATACTTAGATCTCTTGCTTTCTTCTATTCTGCTCAATAGGAACAGCTTTGATCACTAAGTATACAAAATAAATTACCACACCTTTAAAGTTTAACCAAATAAATAAATAAATACATAAATAAAGATAAAAATTGTACCTATGGTAAATTTCCATCACGTTTACAGTAGATAGTAGTAATGTGCTACTTTAAAACATCTTTGAGAGCAATGCTTTACATATTATACATAAACAGATTACATATTCCTCAATATGAATCTTAACAGCCACTGATACAAACACTGAACTTCCTCGAGCATTGCAATAATGATAAAATGCATTACATATTACAAATACAGGCAATCTTAGTTCATTAATCAGTGCTTTTACTGATGACCTTCGATGATTAAATCTCAGCATGAAAAGATCCCTTGGCAAACGACTGTAGGTACATGAGGTCACAGCTGTGTTTCATCTATTCTTCTTCTGACATTAGACTCGATCTTGTTCTGGATTGTTTTTCTGAAGGCCTGATGGCAAAGCAGCTGAAAAGTGAGGTGCAGATAAAAACTGTAACTCAGATCATAAAATCAATTTGACAGCATTTGTCCCTCGAAGTGCTGATCGTCCCTTCACCATCTTCAGACAGACCACGGGTCCAATAAAACACTTCTTAGAAAACAAAGAGAATAAAACAGAGTTTAGCTCTCCTTTTTGCAGTAACGTGCTGTTCCTTGTTGTCTGATGGGCCTAATTCACCCACAGCACTGAACAAACCCACATTACCTCACATGAGCTGAAGCTGTGCTTTCAGACAATACAGACCTTGAGAAACACACGTCTACTGCAGGACAACATGCAGAAACACTTCTCCTGCTTGCTGAATAAACTTCAAGTTCATATCAATCTTCAACGCTTAAACGCGTGCAACTCGGACGCTAGATGGCGGTATGGATTTATTCTCATTGTGAAATATCCTACTCAATCATTTAAAAAGAGCTTGACCGATTGCATTGTAAAAATGGTTGCGTTATCATAGTCTAACCATAGTTGTTATACAAACATGAACAAAACACATACAGTTTCTGAAACTGATCTATGATCATTACTGACTGGCATTCATATGGCATGCATTTAGTAATTAAAAATCATATCAAAAAGAATATAACAAATGATAAACAATAATCAACCACATTGATTAACATTAAGACATATATTTATATACAAACACTCATAAATAGCGATGCTACTCACCAGCAAAACAACTGGCAATTAACTAATGTCTGGTTGTCTTGACTAGGCCAGTCGAGGATCCCTGGAAAAGTCCCATTGTTTATTACATGGACCTTTACATGGACAATGATAATAATATTAATTATATTAATAATTATTAAAATAAAAATATTTTAATAATATAATAATATATTAAAAAATAATATTTGAAAACCATGTGTAATATATTAATAAATTTTTAAACATACATAAAATATTTAAATTAATTTAATGTACGTGCCTCTCTTATTTAAACAATATTTTATTGCAGAGGTTAATAATAATTTGTTTGACTTCAAATTGACATTTTGGAAACAAAATGTTTTCTTTATAGAATCATGCTTAATTAACGAATGAATTCGCTATTTTGGTACCATTCACAACTTCTGACAACAGAAACGGAAATAATTGCGTACCGTACTGTGTACTCTACTACATAGTAAGAATATGGAGAGCAGGTATTTTCATAAGCATGTGTTCACGCACCTACTGCTGCATTATAAGCCCTAAAATTGAACTTTCTTAATACACACTTTATCAATTAAATAACACAATATATTTGATTGTTCCACATAAGAGTTTAGATGTTCACTCCAAATTTCCCTCATGTTGGTCTAAACAAACACTAAGATATTCTTCAAAATATCTTCGTTGTATGTCATAGAAGATGGAAATTCATATTTGGAACGACATGGTGGACCTCTTTTCTCTTCTTCAACTGATGTTTGTGTGTGAAGAGGGTCATGGCGTATTTTCCGATCTAACTATGAGTCAGCTTTGAGGCGTCATGTAAAAGATGGGGATGGAATTTTGATGGGAAATTTACATTTATTAAATAACACAAGGGCTGTGAAATTACGACACAGATTTTGCAGTAGCTCTTGTCTCACCTGCAGAGAAGAACAGATTCCATATCAGAATTAATCTGTGATCAGTGAAATACAAACAGTGAACTATATGCAGCCTGACAATAATAACAGAATAGGTTATTGCTAAAAGTGTGAAATTTAACAAATTCACACACATTCTCAGCATTCTTACAATAAACGTTTACTAATAAATGAGTTGATGAAAGGCATTTTTTATATTTATGATTAAATATGTGTTTATTTTAATTTGGCATGAAGCAATATTAATAAACAACAGCAGCACATCACTTTTTTTTCGGCAAATGAGGTTTACCAAAGAGAACCACAATATTTTGGTTTAACCAGAGACAGCTATGAATGTGTTTGCATGTGAATATGATGGTATGTTGACCTATTTGCGAAGAAGAAGCGTGAAAAGGGAACTAATGATCAAAAAGTCAAAACATCACGTAACACCGTGTCTACACACGAGCGGCCATCGGTGAGCGTCTGTCGGGTTAGTTTGTGTGGTGTGTGACACGTTTGCTCTCTGTCGGGCTCACGTCGGTGGCAGTTTGCCTGATTTAACATGGATTGTCGGCGCGAGTGAGAACTCTGATTGAATGCCTAGTTTAGCGAACGAGTCGGTGCCGGAGAATTACAGCAAAAGAGATGAAAACGACTAAATAAATGCAGGCGGCACAAACAGAAGGCTGTTAGGCTATGATGTAACGTGATCTTACCCAAGCATTCCAATATTTTCATAACAACATGAGCCGCTTAAAATGAATAACGTTATCAACATAACTGATATTCAAAATGGTAAGCAAGCGCTGCTTGGTTTATGTTTCCTATATCTGCGTATATCATTGTTTCGGTTTCTCCTTTAATTTACGAATATAGCCTACTATTAAAAGCTGCTAATACAGACAACTAATTCCTCTCACGCATGCGCAGAACGCACGTGTTATTTTGCAGCCGGCTGTAGTCTGAGCGGTGTGTATCCAGACACTGCCGATGCGAGGCGACAACACCGTCGACATTTGTAGCCGCTAGGTCTTTGAAGTCGGCTTGGTGTGTCCCGGTCTTAATATTACTATACTTAAGGCCGGGACGCACCAAGCCGCCTTCATTTACTTACTAGTTTTCATCACTTTCGATTTAATTCTCGGTCGCTAAACTGAACATCCAATCAGAGTTCTCACTCGCTCCGACGGTCCCTGTTGCATTATAAGTCACAAAATGTAACTTTCTTAATGCACACTTTATCAATTAAATGACACAGTATATTAGACTGTGGGACGACAAATCCCACTCTAGTTGCTTCAAATTTAAATATTCTTAACACATTTTAAATGCAAAAATTAATGTACAAATACATCACAAATATAATTTGAAAACAATTCAGAGCAGTGTTTTGTTTATAACAGATTTACAACATTCACATTAATTTAACATTAATTTTCATTCTAAATCACTGACCTGTGAGTGGACTTCAGAAAAGGAGCGTCCTGTGTGATGATTCTCATGGCCACATTCATGACCGAATTTACAGAAACTAAGTCTTGAATTCAACACCTGTCATGTTGGCTGTGCTGAAGCTTTTATCACATCAGTCAGCTCACACATCACTCACGCTCAAATGTCAACCGGAAATGCTGAAATGTCAGCCGGAAAGTCCCAGTGAATTGAATTCTCTGTCAGAAGCGTAGCGTGTTTACCCACCACGCAAAGCACGCAATTGCGTGGGGCCCCGCGAATACACCCGAGGGGAACCCCCCTCCCTTGGAACGCGATAGCGATAGCCAGCGGTTACTACCGAGGGGACCCCCCACCCACTCAGAAAGTCAGTGTCTCTGTTTGCAGATTACTAGTTTGCACGTCAGGGGGTCAACATGGTGACGGAATTTCTGACTCTGGCAGAATACATTCGGGAAGACTGGGGAAAATGACCCAGACCGCGATTACTGAGGGTGAACCCCCACCCACCCCAGACCGCGATTACCATCGCCATACCTGCGCTTTTGGTGAATTGACGAGAATTGGCCGCTCCGGGAGCGTTTGGAGGACTCAGACGAATACAGAATAGGCGTGAAAACACCCTAGTTTCTCGTAATAATGAGAAACTTACTCATAATGACTTTGTTTCTCGTAAAAATTAGTAACTTACTGACGCATACTGTACTGCCTACACTGTCAGAAAAAAGGTACCGCGGAGGTACAATTTTGTGGAACAAAACATATGTAATGGTAGGCTACCTTTAAAGTTACAAAATAGGTCGACTCCCAGGGGTACAATTATGTACCCAAAGCCTGTTTTAAAAGTACAACTAGAGGTGCAAAATTGTACCCATAGGCGCCGATTTATGTTTCTGCCAGTGGGTGCTCAGTGATATTTTATATTTTATCTATAGTTGACATTTTTAGTTTGTCTTTTTTTTCCGGAAATACACTAGTTCTCTCAGTAATGATTTGCTCTCAGTCTTCTAAAAGTGCTAACAACAAAATATCCACGGTCTTAGAATTAAAACGTCTAATCAAATAATTGTACCCGATCAGATCTAATATGAATAACATCAAAATTGCTGTTGTTGGCACACTTTGTAGACAGACAAACAAACAAACAAACAAACAAACAAATAAATAAATAAATAAATAATGTGCAATTTTTTTCTGTGAAACAAAAGTTAAGTGTGTTCAGAATAGTTATCATAGTTCTAGTGACAAAATTTATATAAATTATAAACCAAGTATAAGATTTTTAACAAAAATTTAATTTGTGCCAAGGGGACGTTTAGCTCCAGGTGGAGTAAATTGCCCCCCTGTCTTGCAAAGCAATCTGCTTTAAACATTCACAGCAACATCTGAGTGCAGACAGTTTTAGCTTAAAATTAAAAATAATATAATCAATAATTATGAATTAATTTTTTTTATAATAGCTTATTTGAGGTCATGCTAACTGGTTAGCTAACTAGCTGATGCTAACGTGAGGTCATTTTTAAATATAAAGTCCAAATATTTTTATTCAATCAACTAGTTAGATTACATTTGAAGTAGAAACAAAGGAGTTGATGTTCAGAACAGTACTGTAATTAAGCATTTTACCCCACAGACGGTTTGAAGAAAAAAAAGTTGTTCTGAAAATAATTAGCCTATGTATTTTTTTTAAATAACACTTACACCCTATCTACAGGCCCTACTGTTCTCATAACATATAACTGTGATTTTTCTACAAAACAACAAGCTTTAAAACACTTTTTTCCTTACTGCTGAACATTAGATAATTTACTGTGAAATCCTTTTTCTCTCAGATACATCGCCAGTGTAGGCCAAATCTTTATGGTGAATATTTCTACATCACTCTTGTCAACATAGTCCATAGTTACAATAAAAATGTATCTTTACTTTATCGTGTGGTTATTGTGGGAAAAACAGAAGTTGGCGTTTCCCCCACTCTACCCTAATGGCAACATGTTGAGTCCAGCCCTCGGTTTGCCGTGGATGGAATTAAAGCAGCACTATGTAACTTTTGGCGCTCTAGCGGTTAATAAACAGAACTGCACACATCCCGCTGAAGAACATTCCAACCGGAGCTACTTCTCTAAGTTTATGTCTATGGCGATTCACGCAGGTATGTGTTACTCCGCAGCGGCGACGACCCGACCAGGCTACAATAGTCCAAATATAAGTACTTATTATAAGTGTACCGGAGTGATTCGGGATAAGACAAAAAGGCGGTTTGGAAGATGAATTAATTATGTACTCGCTCATTATATACATTTTGCTAATTTTGAACACAGAAAAGTTACATAGTCCTGCTTTAAATAACACCTCAGCCTACTTTGGGTGTCTTGCTCATTATCATATTGATTTTCAAAAATGTTTAAAAATAAGATAATTGATCTAACATTAAGTCTCGATCGAGTCTAATTATGTTATGTCATATTGTGTGCTGTGAGGGGAGAAGTGATTCACAAGTGTCCGATTTGTTGCTAATAATCGACATTTAACTGAAGCTCTGTTGCTTTTATTTGAAAATCAATATGATAATAAGCAAGACACCCAAAGTAGGCCGACGTGTTATTTAATTCCATCCACTGCAAACGGAGGGCTGCACACGTGACTCAACATGTTGCCGTTAGGGTAGAGTGGGGGAAATTTTCTACTTCTGTTTTCCCACAATAACCACTAGATAAAGTCACGATACATTTTTATTGTAACTATGGACTATGTTGACAAGAGTGATGTAGAAGTATTCTCCATGAATTAGGGGGGAAAACGGCCCCTTATGGACGGTGTAATTTTTTTTCTGTGAAACAAAAGTTAAGTGTGTTCAGAAAAGGTCTCATCGTTTTAGTGACAATGACATAAATTATAAACCAAGTAAGACAAATGTCCAGAGTTTTCATGTTATTAGCTTTTTAACAAAAATTTAATTTGTACCACATGTGGGGTAAAATGCCCCCAGTCTTACAAAGCAATTTGCTATAAACATTTACTGCTAAATCAGAGTAGTTTTAGCTTAAAATAAAAAAGATTATAATCAATAATTATGAATTACAAAATTATAATAGCCTATTTGAAATATTTTTTTTAGCTAACTGGCTAGCTAACTAGCTTCCTGATGCTAACTTGAGGTCATTTTTTAATATAAAGTCCAAATATTTTGATTCAACCAACTAGTTAGAATACATTTGATGGAAAAACAAAGGATTTGATGCTCAGAACAGATAACTACAGTAATTATAGTAATTGCCCTGTATGGGGGCGTTTTACCCCACTGACTATATTTGAAGAAAAAAAAATGTCATTCTGAAAATATAATTATATTTTTATTACATTTTTATTAAATAACAAGTACTCCCTATCTACAGATGTTCTACAAAACGACAAGCTTTAAAACTCTTTCTTTCCCCCTTTTCTGCTGAACATTAGATCATTTACTGTGAAATCTGTTTTCTATCTGGTACATCACCAGTGTAAGCTTCATGGTGAATACTTCTACATCACTCTCTAATTTTCAGCAGTAAGAAAAAAACGTGTTCTAAAGCTTATTGTTTCGTAAACCATTACAGTTATATATGATATGAGAACAGTAGGGCCTGTAGATTGGGAGGGAGTACGTGTTATTTAAAAATATATAATTAGGCCTACATTTTCAGAATGACATATATAGGCTATATATATATAGTTGAATAACATTTTTTGGACTTTATATTCAAAAATGACCTCACGTTAGCATCAGGTAGCTAGTTAGCTAGCCAGTTAGCATGAGCTCACAATATTTTCAAATAGGTTATTGTAATTTTGTAATTCATAAATATTGATTATATTCTTTTACATTTTAAGCTAAAACTGCCTGTACGCTGATTCTGCTGTAAATGTTACCCCACCTGTGGGGCAAAACGCCCCGTTCGTACAAATTTAGTTTTTGTTAAAAATCTAGGTCTAATAACATGACAACTCTTGACGTTTTTCAAACTTGGTTTATGATTTATGTCATTGTCACTAAAATAGCTATTCTGAACACTTAACTTTTGTTTCACAGAAAGAAAGAAGATTACACAGTCCTTAAGGGGGGCGTAGCCTATATGTTGCCTATTTGTATGTAAAAATCCAAAACGTTTCTTGTCTCGTCACATATGAATTACATGTATCAAATGATATTTTCAATTCAAAACGGACATAGGCTATACGACGGAAAAGTCTAGCAGTTTCCGTGGTTTTGAAAGGGACCGTCCCCTTTCGGATATTAAAGGCGCTGCCGCTGAGTCAAAGTGAAAGTGTTATCTGGCAGTTCCTTTCCAAATGCAGCGCTCATGGCGTTAACGATTCTAGTTTGGTGTATTGATTCTAAAGCGACAACGTAGGCTGATCAAGTAGTAATGAAGAGGTGGAAAGGGTGAAACATTACATTAGCCTACTATTTAAAAATCAGAATAAATAAAATACAGGTGATTATTGGGAAGCGATATGAGGACAGCGTCAGTAAGGGAATGAATGATAGCGCCATGTAAAGAATGATAAAACTGCAGCTCTGCGTTTATGAATGCATTGCGTTTTCTTGTTTGTTTAGAGTCTTGTCATCATGGTGTTCAGCCGCATTGATATGTTTGCTGTTTATTTTTACTGCCTTCTGAAATGCAATGTCTTCTTTAAAATAGGAAGGGCAATTGCTTTTAATTATTACATTTTTGTAATGAAGGGACATTTACTCTTGTATTAAAAAGTATTTAAATGATATCGTTGTGTCGTGTGCATAAATGCAACATCAACAGACATTGACGGGGACACGATATTTGTTATATGGCACGCTAAACATTTAATATAGCCCGTTTTACGATAAATATGTTAAACGGCGGACAGTGACACAAAACTACTAGACTTTTTCGTCAAATGTTGCCATTTAGGCTACTCATTGTAGAATCCGAGGAGACAAGAAACATGTTATTTGCAAATGGTTTAAATGTAAATTCTAGTTATTTTGCTATTTCGTTTATTTTTTAAGCATTAAACTGCTAGCAACTGTTAGCAGTAGCACCCCATTTACTATAATCACTCAGAATACTGTTTGCTAACATCATTATTGTCTATTGTAAAGTTACAGTAGTAATTTAACAGACAAATCGTTGTATAATACGCTAGGTTTAGAGGAAGTTAGGGCAGACAACAACACAACCCTTACAAAAATGATCAAAAATATTACAAAAATCTTTATTTGACCCTCTAACTCTAGCACTCTCTATTCTAATTCTATTTATCTCTGTTTTCTTTTTTATTTTAAAAAACGACCCTCTAAGACTTGCACTCTATTTGTTTTCTAACTGCTTGTTTCTATAAAAAAAAGGCCTCTAACACTAGCTTTCTCTATTCCTTTTCTAATCTATTTGTTTGCTTTCTTTTTACTTATATAATACAAAATAAAAAATAAAAAAAAACTTGCTACTGTACGTGTACTGCGTTGGGCTTGAGACTTGTCAGCACTTGCATATTATTGCTCGTTGGTTGGTTTTGATTGCTTCCATTCAGGGCCGGAGTGGGAGTAATTTTCAGCCCTGGAGTTTCATGCCTTAGAGCGGCCCACTTTAGTTCACGACTGACTATAGCTATTACAATAATGTAATTAAAACTTCAGTATATAAGTCTGCAATAGCGCACTGTTCTCTACAGACTTGTAATTCATTATATTTTTCTACAGCTTTGTGTTTTTTTATTTATTTATTATTGTACTGCCCTTTTCAGCGCCGTCTTTGCGCTTTCTATTATACATTTTTTAATCTATTATTTTTTGCTCGCATATCTCCAACAAAATATTTGTAGGCCTACTGTACCATAATGTCTGCCTGCAGTTAAAAAGTTATCAGAAATAATCACATTTGTTTTGCTTAAACTATATTCTAAAAATAATTTTAATGTCATACAAAAAAAAAAAGTCATCGGTAAATTGTACCATTATAAAATCGTGACTGCACAAGTAGTGTAGTAATTTAGGAGGTGAAAATACTGTGAAATTACATAGATACAAATGGCAAGAAATTTGAAAGCATAACAACTGAACGTCTATGAATCGTCTATGACTTTAAATTTTTAAACTAAAATGGCTATTATTGCAACCATATAGCCTATGAATGAATGAAAATGCATATTTTTCAATTAAAGAAAACTTGTGGGCTGAGTGTGGGCTGCTTCTGGTGCTTGGATTTCTACTTCAATAAAATGAGTTCCAAGTTTAAGAATGCGCTAGAAGTTAAAATGTATTTTCCTCTCTGTTTAACAGCCTTAACTTACAATACTGAAAGACATCTCCCCTCAGGTAGATTAAATGTTTTCCTGCCTTGCTAAATGTTGGGCTCATGATCAATAAATTGCATTCGCCCAAACTGATTTGCCAAAATCAAATCGCGGACGTAAGCTCGAGTCCTGCTCGCTGTGAAACAGGAGCAGTCGGCAGAGGATTCCGCTTGCTCTTAAAGCCTTCATCAAACGGCTACGTCCACAAATAAAACAATATTTTGCGCAAAAATAATTATTAATTATCAATTGGGAATTTGTTATTCATATGGTCTGGTGGCAATATGGCGTATGCCTGCGAATACGGGACAGACTGTGTTATAGCTTTCATACGGGACGCTTCTTTGATGCCTTAAATACGGGCATCCATATTTCAACCCCATAGCAGTGGCATGACAGTACCGGCCCTCGCGGCCAAAAAACAGACCGGCCCACCGGGAATTTTCCCGGTGCTCCCGATTAGCAAATCCGGCCTCCATTGTCCTCATTTGTAAATCGCTCTGGATAAAAGCGTCTGCTAAGTAACTAAATGTAGATGTAAGTGTAAAATTAACCCTGGTTTTACTACGAATTAAAAAAAGGTTACTATAGTTAAACAGTGGTAACCACAAATTAACCATGTTTTTGCTACACTAATCATAGTTTAACCATGGTATTTGTATTAAAACAATGGTTATACAAATGGTTATCAATCTGGAAAAACATGTTACCATACTTTTACTATAATAAAGCCATGGTTCATTTCGTAAGGGAAACATATGACTCGTGATAATTATAATAACATGTTCAGTATTGGGATATTTCTATAAAAATATTGTCATGATTATTATACAAAATTTGACATTTAGGCGATTTTTTACAAAATATAATTTTGTTAAATCTCGAGTAGCCATTATTATATTAAAAATAAATAAATAAATAAACAATAAGGCAACTGGTGATTCACTGACTCTTAAAAAACCCACATGCAGCAGCCAGAGCTGCCAAGTCCGCTTATAATACGAAACTTTGTTTGGACTACCTTTTTTAAAGTTGCATAAATAAATAAATAAATAGGCCTACTAATACTAACAGTATACATTTGTGACCCTGGACCACAAAACCAGTCATAGGGGTCAATTTTTCTAAATTGAGATAATCTGAAAGCTGAATAAATAAGCTTTCCATTGATGTATGGTTTGTTAGGACAATATTTGGTCGAGATATAACTGAAAATCTGGAATCTGAGGGTGCAAAAAAAATCAGCTTGTAGTAGCCTAAGCTGTCTCTTGCTCAATTAGGTAACAAAAAATGTCGGGAAACGACACCTCTGGCCATTCCGTTGGGTCGTTTGTCCAGTCACAGATCCGTATGGACAGTCCGACCCAATAAGGCTCAGTTTTTATGCGTATGTTGCTCTGTCAAGCGGCAGGAATAATTTTATGTATAGGCCATTCTGAGTCAACACCATGCTTTTCCAATGAGGGGGGAAAGGACTGTTTTCCCCCACGCCGACTCCGCCCACACAGCTATGACGCGACACCGATCAAGTCTATTGTTCTTGCTAAATATTTATATTTTCATGAGATCTGCAGTTTAGTTTAAATATTAATTATTGTGCACCTATTGCACTCCTCGCTGTCATTAAAACATATAGCCACAGGAAAAGTGATCAAGCGCATCCACTATAAATATGTCTAAATTCATATTATTTTTGGTTAACTTTTGCGTATATGACTTTATGTAATTTCAGTGCTTATCTCCATTAATAAGAGTAAATGTGTATATCGAAATGAAAACAGACTTTAAAATCCTTGTTTACGGCATTACTTTTCTCACTCCATGAAAAAGAGGTCATGTTCAAACCTCTTATTATATTTATAATTGCATGCATGATCTCAGAAAACAAATAATGTTTTTTCGTACCCATAGTAACTGAATTAAATCAAAACACAGGCAAGGTTTTTTTCCCCAGAGCTCTGTTGCACATCAGGAAACAGAGAAAACAGTGAAGGTAAATCCCATACGTTTTACTTATGAAGGTGTACTTCAGCTTTTCAGTTGTTTTGACTATTTTGCTGTAACACCTGACAATCCTTTAGATTTCAGAGTGAAAAGATAAACCACAGGCTGGCTGCCAAATACATACAGTAGGAGGAGAGATAGGTTATCAATACACAGCCAGTCACAATTCAATCCTATTTTCAAGAGGACAGTTGTTCTGCTCACATCGACACACTTCAACACACGGACCCGCTTACAGGTATGGTTTGTTATGCAGCTAGTGTAAGTTTCAGGATTATATTATGTATAAAAAAAGTCCACCTTCAGTCCACCTTCAGTTGCCATTGACTTGCATTGTTTTTTTTACCCCTTCAATATTACGGAAGTCAATGGGAATCGAACTGATTAATGCTCGATATTTAATCGCAGAATCTGCTTTCATAAAAATTAAAAACATAATATAGATCAGCGGATCCGGACCGGGAGGAAAATCAATCCGGACCCGCCTCCCTTTCGTATTTCAAGTGCATTCGTATCACTCAGACCTCCGTGGCACACACACACACGCGCAAGGCGCACGAATGTTGCAGTGTTTAACCACAATTTTGAAAGACAAAGCGCATAGCAACTAGTGACATTTTGGAAAAACCTTAGCTTTCATTCAGTAGAATAATGTCACCGGTTTTGCCCCGCGAGCACGAGGTTTCGCCTTCCGGACGCAGCTCGTCTTTCTCGACAGGCAGAGTTAGCAGCACATTCAATGGACCGAACCGCAGCAGACTTTTGAATGAATGAGTTCAAAACAGCGTTTCCAAAAACCAATCAATGTTGACTGTCTGGGCATATGAACATTAATATAGTTCATCTGTAAATATGCACATAGTTTGTTGTGGACGTTTGTGCTGCATGATATATAAAATAAAGTAATATAATTCACTGCTGTAGATAGCAGCGTATTGCAGTTATAATTCAAGATTTTAGCAATTTAGTTGAAGTGACTGCAGGTTACATTGAAGTACTATTTCAGAAACAGAAAATATGTAAATGAGAACTGCTTTATTGGGCATTTAGTTGTATAATAATGCAGTACTGTTACAGCTCAAAGAGTAACCCTTACGAAAAAATAACCATGGTTTTGTTATAGCTAGTAAAGTGTAGTAACCATGCTTTTTTTTTTTTGGCATATTGATTACCATTTGTATAAACACAGTTTGACTACAAATACCATGGTTAATCTATGGTTATTGTAGCAAAACCATGCAATTTGTGGTTACCATGGTTTAATTATAGTAGCCTAACCATGTATTTTTTTTTTGTAGTAAACCATGGTTAATTTTCGTAAACGCAAGTATGACATGATGACGTCATGAATATGACAATTAAGCATATATAAAGTTGAATTGTTATATAAAGTTATAAGCGTGTTTATTAAAAACAAGTTTTGTAATAGTATATTAGTGCTAGAGTTAGAGGGTCAAGTAAAGGTGGAACAGATGTGTTTTTAGTCGTTTCTTGAAGATGGTTAAGGACTCAGCTGCTCGGATTGATTTGGGCAGGTCATTCCACCAGGAGGGAACGGTTAATGAAAAAGTCTGTGAAAGTGATTTTGTGCCTCTTTGAGATGGCACAATAATACGCCGTTCACTTGCAGACGTCGGATCATCAGGATGCATTTGCCAACTTAACAGACATTACAACATTTCATGTCAGATATTTACAGAATATACTCGTGTAAGATTCTGATAAATGAATTGATCATTTTTGGCTCACACGATGAAATCATGTTTAGAAGTTGTGAAGAGTTTGACAATATCAGTGAAAATCAACTATATGCAGCAAGCCATATGCATTTAGTTACTGTGCAAATTGTAGACAATTGCACTTACTCATGTGCACATATGTGCCAGAACACATGCAATTTGCTTATATCAATAAGAAATTTAAATCTGATATGAACAAGAAACTAACTGTTCAGACATCTGAACTTATTGTTTTGAGAGAAAAAACAACTCAAATTTGAGAATTGAGCCAAAGCAACTGAGAAAAACTGAAACATCTGAAACTTAGTGATTTTATGTTTTCTAACACTATAAGAAAACATCATTTACATTTTGTACATTCATTTATTTTGTTGATCACGTTAATTTTATTATACTTTACATAATTTATTGAATAAAATATGGACAAACAAAAACAAATCATATCAGACATCTGTATTCCAAGTCTAAAGCCTTCAACACACTGCATGATTTTCGGCTTGCTGACGACTCAGCTTAAAGAGAAACATCTGAGACAAAGATAAATACTTAATTCAATTCTCATTTACATCTCATTTAAGTCTTAGAAGTTATAAAAGAGCAACTTCTGAGCAATAACATTTTATTAACTCTCACTAATGAGCTTCATAATACTCACTGCAAGAAATGAGTAGCATCATGTTGATACTGAATATTGATATTGAACTTAAATGAGACGTGACTGAGATTGTCACAGGCTCTGAGGGATGAATTAAGGAAGAAGCATAACTTCATTAATGTCCATTGTATGGTCATCGCACAGTGTGTTTGATGGGTTGGTTTGATGCTACAACCCACATTTACTGACCAGCCAATAAAAACGGTACATGACATCAGCGCGTGGCGCTAAAACCTCAAACTCTTTTAACTTCCTCTTTCACGGATCCTCTTTTTTCAGCAAACATAACAAGTACAACTGCCAAACTGTGATTCATCATGCTCTTTTTCTTTACCCACTAGCGCATGCTGATGACGTTTTATTCTTCTACAGAAACGTGCGCCAACAGGTGTCATCATCTATAAGGATTGCTAAAAGCGTGCCGTGTGTAGAAAGGCTTTAAAGCGCCTTGAAATCTGTTCATGTGAATGGGACAGTGGCGCCCTCTGTATGTAGCCTAATAAAGACCTCTAAAACAAAAGTGAGATCAATATGTCTGATAGTTCCGATAAAGGGGAACTTATTGTGATTGTCATTCTTAATTTGTGACCACTTAATTCTGCTATTATTTATTCACTGTTACGTTTTTCCAAACCAGTATGACTCTGAAAATATAATCTGATATTATATACCCGATATTATAAGAATATTCTGTCCAGTCTTTTCAGTATAATGAAAGTGAGTGAGGTGTGATCCTGTCAGGATCCAAAAATATCATAGCAAATATGCAGTAAATATGGCTCATGAAAGTCTTCTGAAACAGCACGAAAGCTTTGCATGAGGAAAAGACTCAAATTCATGGCATGCTGAAAATCTACATTTAAAAACATAATTTATGTTTCAGGATGAAAAAAATAAGGCTCTTGACATTTTCACTGCTTTAAATGACCTTTTTTTCCACAAATGGTTAAACGTTTGTACACTTGCCATGTAATAATATAATAAAGTCACTTGATTCTATGTTTTAAATCATTTTTCCTCTCTTTTCAGCATTGAATCATGGACATCATCAATGTGACGTGTGCAGAGATTCAGACTCCAGTGGGTTTTCAGTATGTGATTCTGCCTGTTTTACTGAATCACACCAATAATCCTGAGTGTGAGCAGAGCTGGCTCTCAGAGGTGAGTGTTTCTGCTCTCAAACTTCACCATTATACACACATGCACAGGGCAGGACTTAGGGGGGCGGGGGCTTGAGGATATGTTTGGCCCTATACCTACACTACAAATGCCCTCAAATAAAACATCATGGAGTAACACAAAATACACAAACATATGCTTTGAGGTTCATAAATAGTACAATTAATATGCAACATGTCTAAGCTATAGTCAAAGTTTAAATGTAATATTAAATATTCATTATAATATAATAAACAGGATGCGTTCTCTCAGCTGAGAAATCAAAACCCTGAAATAACTTTGAGCAAAAAAACAACAAAAAAAAGCCAGAGATGTTGGTTAATTAGTATTATAAAAGTCATTGTCATATCTGTGTCCTCTTATGTCAGGTTCTTATTTAATCAATAAATCACTATCAGCAAAATTCATAGATGGATTGAGCATAAATGTTAAGTTTAAATATAACATTTTAATGTAGAAATATTAAATGATTGCAAAAATGAAATAAGCTACTTTTTTTTTTATTTGAAACTACAACCGCCAGTAGGTAGCAGCACGTTGCCCCCCTAAAAATATGATTAAAAACCAGTCTGTGTATTGTAAATAACAATGTTTTATACTTTAAATAATTGTGTAAGTAATAAAACAACACAAACGGGGCAAAAATGCGTTTTAAGTTTAGAAACATTTTGAGTCTCCCCTCCCTTGCCTCACAGTGCTTTGGTCCAAATGCCTGCTTTCCTCTTTAACATCACCTACATGCACAAGTCCGGTGAGAGAGAACAAAGTCAATAGTTGTGGAACTCCAAGGCTGTCAAGGCTATTTTATTCACTTAAACATCAGATGAAGTGATTATATTCTCTTTAATACAGATGAGGCCAATGCATTTTTCGATGAGTCGCTATGTTAGCAATAATAAGGTTACCTGCTTGACAGAAAGGGTTGCCAGGTTTTTTTTTTACAACAAAACCCTCCCAATTGCTACCCAAAACTAGCCCAAACTAGCCGCATTTCGAGGGGGTCCCCCGGTAGAAATCGCGTTCGGGGGGATAAAATACACGTTATTGGGATCGCTTCAACCCGCGGACATGAAAAACAACCCGCGGCAACAGTGATATATTAGCCCAATTCCGCGGGGAAACCGCAGACTTGGCAACACTGTGAATGATACAACGGACACGAGCGTTGTCTCGGCGCGACCACAACAGCTTGATGTTGTCTAATTTAGCACGGTCTCCCTGCTGCACTAATAGTAGTAAGGCAATTTTAGCTGTATTATTTGTGTCCCCTTCAAAAATCGCTCTTGAGAAATTTTATGTTTATTGTCCCCCCAACTGTTAGACGAAATTTACGCCCCTGACTGATTGAATCATTTGCTGGTCCGTGTAACACTGAGGAACAAAACACTGTTGTTCGGAGACCCAGCAGTTCTGCTGTTTGTTCTATTTTCTTTCTGACGGAGCAAAACGGAATTTTGTGTCTGAAAGTTACTCTGCAAGTTGTTGTTTATTGTACATTTGCGATCCTGCAGATATTCGAGAAAAAAAGCGGGAAAACTTGTTTGTGTGATAGGCTAAGTCCTATATCATAGGCATAGCTATGTTATAAAAACAGAAACTCATTAAATTGCTATTTTTTTTATTTAAAATCATTTTGATGACATTTCTTCCCCTCTAATGTCAGTAAGACTATGAGAGCGCTCAAAACTCATCAGATGATCGCATAATTTAGTGGAACATTAATATAGTAGAATCATCCTCTGTAAAGAAATTAGGTGTAAACATTTGAGAAATTATCATTGTCTTTCTAAATGTGCGCTCTTTTGGGGCTTAATGGAGTTGTTTAAAGTATCCATGTGATAGCAAACCAATCGGTGCTGACGCGATTCAATAGGCCTACGTGTGTCCTTTTTCTATGTGAAATAATCATAAATACCAGTTTATGCTGTTTGATTGTGGCCTCGAAGGTCGTTGTTGTAAGCTGTAGCCCCGTCTGGCCCGTTCAGATCTTGCGTGCGCAGTGGAAATGCGGCTAATAATTTCTGAATTCTGACTGGCATTTAACGATCAAATCAAACAAACGTAAACGGGCAAAGGCGGGGCCCCCTACAAGGCGGGGCCCATGGGCTGCAGCCCACTCAAGCCCAATGGTAAGTCCGGCCATACACACACACACACACACACACACACACACACACACACATATTATATAATTCTCGGCTGTTTCATTTGTTCAGGACGGGCGTCTGATAGCAGATCCATCAGATCCTCAAACACTGAATGATCCTGCGACGGCTGTAAAATCTGATCGTCTCATCACGTCTCGCTGTGTGAATCTGATTCATGAGATCATCTGTGATTCTACTGATGGAGTAAATCAACTCAAACTCAATATTAATGTATTATTATAAATGCTGCTCTAAAGCTTCTTTCCTTCATTTCAGTCTCATTACAGTCGTGAGATCATGTTCAGAGGTGAGAGAAACAGTAAAACACATCAGTGTGTCCTGATTGAGATAAACTCTGTTGAACTGAATCTTCAAGTGAATCATGATGATTGTAAATGTGTTTTTCAGCGAGGAATGAAACTGCAGCGACTCCAGACTCAGGTGAGTTTCAGCTGATAAACGTCTGATTATTCACTAATAAAACACTGCAGATCTGATTCACACTCAATCCACTTTCACTCTTTTCTCTCATATTGATTCATATTTGTGATCACTGTGTTTTTAAATAAAACACATTTGAATGAAGCACTGAATGAAGTGACTCCAGATCTCCAGCTCTCAGGTGAACCTCTGTGCTTCTGCATTTCAATATTTATCATTTTCATCAGTTTATGTATTCAGTCATTCAGTTGAATTTATTGTCTCTCACATGTATAGATCAGTGGTGGTGGATTTCTGCTCTTATTGTCATTGTTCTTCTGGCTTTGATCTGTTTCTTGCTGCGTAAAAGGATCTTCAGGTGAGTCGAGGCTGATCTCTCCTAACATGATTCTTCTTACATCTTATACTATAGTTCACAATGTCATCACCCACATTTTCATTCATTTTATCATCTTCAACAGATTATTTTATTCATTTTATATCTCAACTTTAAAATAAACAGGAAATCCTTTGAATATAAATGTAATGTATTAAATATAAAATGTAATCAGATTGTGTTTTCAGGTGTTTTCAGAGGGAAGAGCAGTTAATCCGTCAGCGTGAAGCTCCAGACAACAGGTGAGTGAATCAAACTGATAAATGAACTGATTTACTGGATCACATGGTCATTTAAGAGACGGATTATGCTGTAAACCATTTAATCTGTGTGTGTTTCTCACAGGGATCTGGTGACGCTCGGATCTGATCATCCTAATACACTGCAGGAATCGGTTCAGTGAATAAGTTTTATAGACCCTGATCACCATCTGATGGTCTGAATCAAAATCATGGCCATTTTATTACCTGTTCAAATGGAGAAGACCGGGAAACAGTGATGTTATGCTGCATGTGGCTTTATTTAAAGACAATAACTGTGTAGCTGCTGATGCAGTGATAGTTACATTAGCTCTTATTAGCTGATGTTTAACTTCAAAATATTTACATTTGACAGAGAATAATTATAATCCAGGAAATGCCTGTACAGTAACAGTGTAAAACATTTCAGAAAATGTAAGATATAAGTTAGGATATTTTACCTTACTTTTACAGTTTTTGTTTGGCAGCCGCTTCTGCCAGTCATTGACTGTTTAAAAACAAACAAAAAAAAAACGTTTTTTAATAATTATTTCCATTAATGTTAATCGTTTGGCACCCTGTGCTGCCATGCATTTAACTTTTTTTTTTTTTTTCTTTTTTTTTTTACAGTGTTAAACATAAAAAAAAATTAAAGTTGTCTGCCATAATTTATACATAAAGGCTTCAGATGCCATGAAACAGCAGCTGGAAAGTGAATTTTAGCCCTTTTAGTTAATAAAATACTGTCATCATCCTGAGAGTTTGTGCGTCTGTGTCTGAAAGCGCTCAGACAAAACACTGTATAATAACATGTGTTAAAGTGATGCTGAGGGAACAAACACAGTTAAAAGACGTTATAACTGAGTATAACGTAAATGTTTATATTGAGTTTCTGTGTTCAGTTCTGAACTGTTTATTTTTTTTACAGGTAAAACAGTCTGCTTTTTGTGCTGAAATTACTTAATAAAGGGACAGGTCACTCAAAAAATGAAAATTATGTCATGATTTACTCACCTGTATGAGTTTCTTTACTCACACTGAACACAAAAGAAGATATTTTGAAGAATGTTGATGAAGAAGCACGTGATGGTAGCCACTGACTAACACTGCCAGGGAAAAATAGTGTGGAAGTCATTGGCTACCGTCAACTGTTTGGTTACTAACATTCTTCAAAATATCTTTTTTTGTGCTCAACAGAAGTAAGAAACTCATTTGTGATTGGAACGAGTGGAAGGAGAGTAAATGATGACAGAATCTTCATTTTTGGGTGAACTGTTCCTTTAAGCATCTCCTCAGCTGAAATAAACTTAGGGTGTATTGGGGAAATGTGGGACACTTTTTGCAATTTTGAACTGTGTATCATATTTCCATATGAAACCAAAACAATAAATCAAACACTTATATCACTATGTAATCCCCAAGATGTTTCCTTATTAAACCAGAACACATTTTTCAGATATTGTATTCAAAGAGGAAACAGTGTCCTGACATTTTATCCTACCCGTCAGATTTTCCTACCAGGGTTTACTGCGCATGCGCACATCAATTTTGCGTCCTTTTTCTCACGCTGAATAGGTAGAAAAAAATTATTTATTGTTGGTTTCCTGTAGCTGTATCCCTTCTAGATACAACCGCGAATATGACACATAATTACTGTATTTGCATTACTGTAAGGGTAGGTTTAGGGTTGGGGTAGGTGTAGATGTTAATACACCATAATTTTACAGGTAACATTTTTCGTTGTCGAATTGTACTCAAGTCAAGTCAAGTCACCTTTATTTATATAGCGCTTTTAACAATACAGATTGTGTCAAAGCAACTGAACAGCATTAATTAGGAAAATAGTGTGTCAATAATGCAAAAATGACACATACAGTGCATGCATAATTATTAGGCACGTTGTATCACTCTTTCAAGAATTTATCTTACAGAATCTGGCAGTAGGTTTTGGGAGTTCAATGAAAGAGTGGTACAAGAGGATGTGATGCTGGTCCTTCAAGAGTCACTCTCAACTTATCTGTCCATAAAGCCTATAAAAAAATCAGTCTTCATGTATTTCACAACACTTCTGCATGTCATTCTTAATAGGTAGTTGTTAAGTTTAGGTATTGGGTAGGATTTGTGATGTAGAATATGCGCTTTATCCCCCAGTTTCACAGAGAGTCTTAAGCCTAGTCCAGACTAAAACGTGAGTCTGAGCTGTTTCAACTGAAAGAAACTTGCACTGATTGATCTTGTCTCAAGATGCACACCAGTAATGTTTTTTTTTTTCTAAAGCATGCTTACAAAAGTTACTTAAATGTCTTAATTGAACTATGGTCTAATCCTGGCTTAGTCTAAGCCCTGTCTGTGAAACCAGGCCTAAAACTACTAATAAACAGCCAACATGTTAAAAATAGTCATGCTTATAAACAACAAATTAATAGTGAGAATTGTTCCCTATACTAAAGTGTTACCACACATTTTAAATATATTAATAATTTGATAGCAGTTTAGAACAGTGTTTTGTTTATAACAGATTTATATCATTAACATTATTTTGTCTAAATCCTCTTGTCACTGACCTTCACAAGAGGAACGTCCTGTCTGATGATTCTCGTGGCCACATTCATGACAGAATTTACAGAAACTCTAGTGATTTCAGGCTTGAATTCAACATCAGTCATGTTGACTGTAATGTTGTGAAAGCAGAGCTGAACGTCCTGAATCTCACTAGTGCTTCAGTCGAAGTGTTTTAGGTCAGATTAAACTGTTTGATTCTCCACACATTGTTTCTTCAGCTCATGTCAGACTGCAGCATGACCAGAGAGAGAAACTTGAAGAGCATCTTTACTCTGGCCTGCGTGTATTACAGTCAGTTCTGTTTAACAACTCAAACCCAGTCTGTTTTCATATTTTAGTGACGGCCATATTATTAGTTTTCAAGCTGAATCCAAACACATTGACAGGTTTATCTTCCCAATGTAGACACCACGATGCTTTGTGTAAGTCACTCTGAACCTGTTTTAAGATTTTTCGTTTCTAGAGCTGACTACTGCTTGATTTTCATGTATGCATCAGAGTAAATGCATTTGTAATGTTTATCGTTTCAGTGTTTGCTGAGCTGCGTGGCATCAGGAGCTGCACATGAAGGAGGTACATGAAACCTGCTATGACAAACCCCTCTATTATTAAAAATAAACTCTTTCTTTTCATCTCAGACTGCTAGACAGGCAAGAAAGAGACATATGAGTCATACTGTGAAGAACGTGCGAGACATTTAATAAGGCTTTTTGTCTTCTCTTACATCATAAACAGACTGATTTGTTTATTTCTCTGATGTCCTTTCGGCACAAAATGCACACATAACTCCAGAGATGCAGCCTTTAGATGTAAGTTGTCTTGTTTTCTTACAGAAGTGCTGGAATACTGTAAGATGCTGGTGTTTTCCACTCAAGCAAAACGAAAGATTAATCCTATTATGAATACTTTGCAGTATATTTACTCCTAGAAGGGGTGCGGCATGTTTTTAATAACTATTGCTACATTTGAGTCATAAGTATTGTTTCCAACCGCATGTCCTGTTGCATGGCATTAACGATATGCAACAAGTAAATCCTTAACAAATATAATATTTTCAGCAAGAGTGCCAAGTCTAAAGATGTTATGGAAATGATTAGTTTATGAAGTAACTTGATAATCAAAGCAGTAATTGTAACAATATCATCATTGTTTGTCTATGGAAAACATGCAGGAACTGTCTGTGGTCTCAGTTAACAAAAAAAATACATGTGTAATTTTTTGCCTTGCAAACTAGGTCACAACCATTTTCACACTTCAGGCAGGTAAGATCGTCGGACACAACCTGTTTGCACGCTACAGATCTCTGTGCACTACAACATCTAGACATAAAAACAGTTTTCCCCCCATGCCATCTCCAGCTTGAACAGCTATCACAGAAATGATTACCTGTTTTCTGTAATTCATTTCTCCATTTATAGCTATTGCCTGTATCTCAAGTACTATGTAAATACATATGCATATTTTTATTTATACAGCTGTACAGTAAATAATGCACAAATCTGCACATAAATCTTCTGTTCCAGATTGATATCACATTATTATTACTATATATATATATTATTTTTTTCTTTAGTTCTACTTATTTCTGTTCTCATGTCATATATATATAATATATAGTATATATATATAGTGCTCCTAAAACACACACACAACAAATTCCTTGTGTGTTTGCATGCACACACTTGGTGAATAAAGCTGATTCTGATTCTGATTCCTTCATTTGAACTACACTGGTTTACCTGTACAGGACTGTTGTTCATTATATCACAAGCTTGTTTATCTGCTAATGAATCGATTGGAGATGTCCGGGATGCTGCTGTATTGAACATGGCAGCTGAAATGCTGTTCTTCTGAACTTTCTATTCATCAAAGAAACCTGAAAAAATTCTACTCAGTTGTTTTCAACATAATAATAATAATAATAATCACCAGAAATGTTTCTTGAGCAGCAAATAATAGAAAGATTTTTGAAGGATCATGTGACACTGAAGACTGGAGTAATGATGCTGAAAATACAGCTTTGATCACAGAAATCACTTGCAGTTGAACAGAAATTCACACAGAAAACAGCTACTTTCAATAGAAAAAATATTTTTGCTGTACTTTGGATCAAATAAATGCAGGCTTGGTGAGCAGAAGAGAATTCTTAAAAAAAATTAAAAAAAATCTTACTGTTAAAAATCTGTACCGCCCCAGTGACAACTTTTGTACCTTTATTTCTGAGAGTGAGGAAACTCTGCTTCTAGTTGTTGTTCAGACACACAGTTTGCAGCTGTGTTGGTAATAATGAAAATGACCATAACTGGCTAACCATGCTTTCAGGAAACCCACCCCAGACCACATCTGAAATCCCCAGTCATTAGTCCCTTTCACACCATTTCAGAAATACTGGCATGAGTAGGCATGAGTAGTTGTCACATTATTATTTAACATATGTTTGAATAAATCTGTCATGACAACAAGATTTGTTCATTTGGGAGAATATACATTTTATTGTAGTAAATTTTACTTTATTTATTACTAGCTTTCAGAATTACTGACAGACTTTAATAAAGACAGAGCCGTAGTTTTTTTGCACCATTTAATAAAAACTTAAATTTTTTATGTTGTTTATTCACTAGTTTGCTACTGTGAAACACACAAAAGAAGATATTTTGAGAAGTGTCAGCAGTGAAAGTCAATGGGGTTCAGTGTTGTTTCTGTGATTCACAGAAGAAATCACTCAGGTTTGAAGAATATTGTTCTTACGTAACTTATGATTAAAACTTGCATAGCACGTTAGCATGCTTAAATATGGCCTGTCCTATTTGCTGTGTTCACTGCTGTGTATGTGCATGAGCCTTTATGACTAAAATCATTCTGGAAACTTAAGATTCCATTGTGAAGCTGAGAGCAAGAATGAGCATAACTTCTCAGACTGAAGAGGATGACTTCATCAGTTTGAGCGGAGATTTGGCGCCATCTGCTGATCAAACAAACACCGGACTGAGAAACTTCAAGTAATAAAACAATCCTGCCAATAAAATACTCTGAAATGTAATGTAATGCAATGTAAAATGTAATTTCATTTTCATTTTGGTTTATTAGGTAGAAAGTGATAATGCCACCAATTTCGTATGTGCTGCCCAGTAGTAAAACTAAAATTACTGCATGTTGGAATACTGTAATTGCATATGTACCTTATTAATCTGAAAAAAAAAAATATATATATATATATATATATAAATAAATCACTCTTATGTAGATTAACCCTCAATCTGTCCCTAGGGTCAATATGACCCCAATCAACTTTAACTTGATTAAAAAAAATGGTTCACTTCATCTCAGTGGAATAAGATATTGTGACTTTTCTACATTTTCTATCTATATTCACATTTAAAAAAACCGAGGTTGATTCGGTTGTTCTGATGGTATGTAAACATGTTTTTACTAATCTGGTATTTGGGGTCAATATGACCCCACATTGAAATGAATGGGAAATGCGAAAAAATCTCTATTTTTTTTTTTCATTTGTCAAAAATAAAAAATCTATAAATCCAGCAAAAAATCTCTCTCTCTCTATTTTTTTTTTTCATTTGTCAAAAAAAATTAAAAAATCCGGCATAAATCTGAAACTTTCCACACAGAAATAAAGGCCTGGTACTAGATCACAAATGCAATGTAGAAAAGACATGCTCACTCACATGCACACGCGCACACACACACACACACCACACACACACGTGTGACTGCAACAGAGAGCATTTTTATAGAAATTGGCAAATAAAATCAATACATCCTCCATAAATCTGAAAATGTCAGCACAAAAATGAAGGCCTGATACTAGAGCACAAATGCAATGTGGAACGAGCGTACTTACACACATGCGCACACACCATTCATATCTGCTTATTGCAGTTTTTTTTCTTTTTTTTTTTATAAGATAGTTTTGATTTTACTTTTTAGATTGAAAAAAATATGTGCCTGCAATCAAGTTTTAGTCACAACTTGTGTGGAATTTCTGCAAATTTATGTGGCATTATTGCAAAAGCGGGCACTTCAAAATACCTCAAACAACAAAAACAAATTCTAACCTTTGAGAAAAATACTGTTTTATGTATTTTATAGGCTAATGTTTCAATATATATTTACAAAATATATCAGAAAAGTTGTGGGAGAAGCAGTTGGCCACTTCCAGAAAAATGAATGGATCTCTATGGGCCTCTGGTGGATATTTATGGTCATTACACAATTCTTTCAAAAACTCTGATTTCTACATGTTTTTCTCTAACCAGCAGATGGCATAACTCTACACCTAACACCTAGATCAATATCCAGAAACAACCTAAATCAAATTAAGATCATCATTTCAGTGATATTTTCATATAAATGTGATATTTCACATGCAAGCTAATGGTGTAGTTGAGGAATTTTGTGGTAAATCGGTACAAAAGTAATTAACATCTCCCAAAACACAGCTTTAATGTATAGACGAGAAGTAAAAACAAAAAAGATATATTATTTGTATAATTAAAATCAATAATATGCCACTACAATCTGACTCTAAGTCTTGTCCTTTAGGTATGTCTTATGTGGCATTTTTCTGTCAAATTTCTGTGGCATTTTTTGAAAACAGACATTTCAAAATGCATCAAAAACCACAAATAATTATACTATTTGAAAGAATATTTATTTTTAATGTCTTTTCTAATGTTTACATATACATAAATTCACAAAATGTATCACAAAAGTTGTGATAAGACGAGTTGGCCACATCCAGTAAAATTAATGGCTCTCTATGGCCCTCTGCTGGTCAAAACAATTTATTTCCTAAACTGTAATAATTTTAGGTTTATCTCTAACCAATAGACGGCAGAATTCTACACCTAACACCTAGATCAATATCCAGAAGCAATTTAAATTAAATTTAGGTCATCATTTAAATGATTTTTTTCATAAAAAAACTAATATTTTACATGCAAGCTAATGGTGTAGTTGCGGATTTCTGTGGTAAATAGGAACAAAAGAACTTCATATCTCCCAAAACACAGCATTAATTAATAGATGAGAAGTAAACAAAAAAAATGATACATTATTTGTATGATTAAAAATGTATATATTTTTCATAATTACTCTTTCAATGTTTGGGGTCATATTGACCCCAAGGACCTTAAGTGTAAACAGGAAACGAGGACCATTTGAGGGTTAAGCCTGTAGCCCAGACCCGGAATGGCTAATCGGGAGCACCAAGAGAATTTCCAGTCGGTCGGTCTGTTTTTTTGGCTGCAAGGGCTGGTGTTGTCATGCCACTGGGGTTGAAATATGGATGCTGTCCGTAGGCTGCCTGCACTCACAGCAGCCCCACTCTTTTTATTTATTATTTTCTTGCAGACCCACTCGCAGAGTGCAGCCTGCAGGTTAATGATGACTAGGGTTGCCAACTGTATTCGCCACTAAAGGTCGCATTTTCAAAACAATAACAAAGGCGAAGCTTGATGACGCTATGAAGGAGGATGTTCACGGATGAATTAATTAATTATTATTAAAAAAAAATGTATTACCTGTGCCTTCCACAGTTATTTAAACAGTGAATAAATTATACAGAGAAAGCAAGCAAAGAACATTAATGACTGACTTCGGTTTAGCGCGAGTTTAAGCACTCTCAAAAAAACTCCCCTTATAATCAGTAAAGCTGTCTATACACGGTTTTATGAATGAATCTCTTACATCATATGTACAGCCATATCACCCTGCAGCCCAAGACTGGTCGCCCACTGAAGCTAAGCAGGGTTGAGCCTGGTCAGTACCTGGATGGGAGACCTCCTGGGAAAACTAGTGGCGCTTTTCCACTGCGTGGTACGACACGACACAGATCGGTTTGCGTTTCCATTACAGTTTAGTACCGCTTTAGAGTAGGCGGGATTATTCACATGTTGTTATAGTTGCGCCGCCTCTATTGCCGCGACTCCTGAAAAACTTTTTCATTCCGCATCGCCCCATCAAGCTCTTGCTGGATCCGCTCCTCTGCTATCAACGAGAGGAACGTCTGTATTTCCTCAACAGACAACGAAACAGCCACCTTTTGGTTGTTAAAAAAGGCGCGCTTGTTCAAAACAGTTGCGTTCGATCCTTCGCTGGCTGTGCTGATTTAAATCTAGCGGTTCTTTTGTGTTTGTGTCGCAAGTTCAGTGACGCAGGTAGTAACGATTCTCTCCGGCCAATCCGTGATCAGCAGAGTTTACACGTCACGTTTTGGTAACAGTACGGTTCACTTGGAACCTCAACCTAGGTGGTACTAAAAAAAGTACCAGGTACCAGGTACTGTACCCAGTGGAAAACCCCCCAAAAGTGAACCGTACCGAGCCGTACCATGCAGTGGAAAAGCGCCATAGGTTGCTGCTGGAAGAGGTGTTAGTGAGGCCAGCAGGGGGTGCTCACCCTGTGGTTTGTGTGGGTCTTAGTGCCCCAGTGTAGTGATGGGGACACTATACTGTCCTTCGGGTGAGACGTTAAACCGAGGTCCTTACGCTCTGTGGTCATTAAAAATCCCAGGATGTCTTTCGAAAAAGAGTTTCAAGCCAAATTTGCCCATTGGCTTTGGACCATCATGGCCTCCTAACAATCCCCATATCTACTGATTGGCTTCATCACTCTGTCTCCTCTCCACCAATAAGCTGGTGTGTGGTGGGAGTTCTGGTGCAATATGGCTGCCGTCACATCATCCAGGTGGATGCTGCACACTGGTGGTGGATGAGGAGATATACCCTGACAATGGAAAACGCTTTGAGTGCCTAGAAAATCGCTATATAAATGTAATATATTATTATTATTACATCTGCACTTTATTGTTTATGCTGAGAGAATCCGCGTGAGAGCTGAATTCAGTCAGCGAGCGTGTGCAGTGAACAAAAAACTCATCTGAATGCCTCTGATTGGCCATTGCATTCATAAGCTCAGCAGACACGTGTGGGATTGGTTATAATGCGCAACACTGTAAAAACGCGTAAAAAAAATCATGGTGCAACATTGAGCAGATCTAAATGTAATGCTGCGTTAACACTTTTCATTTTCATTTTAAATTTATTCACGATATCCGTAATGGATTTAGTTGAACTGTACTGCAGCATTTGTGTCCATGTGTTGTCAGTTTCTACAAGCGGAAACTGAGGATATGCGGATATTACGTCATTGATAGGCGACAATGACCAGGGTTGAGCCATTATGTAAAATTGGAATTTCTATGGATTTACAAATCCTTGGGACCTTTTGGGATAACGTAAATACACAACTGCATGAAATATATCACACTGTGCAAGTAGTTTTTGGATATTTTATTACGAAAATATTACATATTCTGCCTTTGAGGCATCAAAGAAGCCGTATGACCACCAGACAATAGGAATAAAAAATTCTCAATTGATAATTCTTCATTCATTCTTTTTGCATAAATCATTGTTTTATTTGTGAACGTAGCCGTTTGAGAAAGGCTTTAACGATTTGAACATGAACAGTAAAATTTTATATTTAATTCTAAAATGGACTGGGAGCCAATTTAAAGAAACTAACACAGGGGTAATTGATTCATATTTCTTTACCTTTTTTAGTAACCTCGCCGCAGCATTTTGTACTGATTGTAGTCGAGACAAAGATGTGGCGGTGATGCCAGAATACAAAGAATTACAGAAATCCAGCCGTGATAGAATAAAGGCATGGATTACTCTTTCAGAGTCTGAGTTTGTTAAGAACGGTTTAACTTTGGCTAATAAACGCAAATTATAAAAACCAGCCCGAACCACTGAGTTAATTTGCTTATCTAATTTTAGGTTATTATCAATTAGGAAGCCTAAGTCCCTTACTGTTTTTTTTTCTTTCTTGCATTCATATCCTGAGCTGCTTGCCTATATATAGTTTGCATCATCAGTAATGTGTGAGTTTGATCTTTTAAACAATCAGGTCCCATTGTATTTGGCAAACCTTTTAATCCCATATAATCCTCCTAGAACATTACGATGAGAGAATCAAAAATTACTTGTAGTGCCTAGAACAAATCGCCTATATAAAGGCGATCGGGTCTTCGCTGTGATAGGGCCAAGACCTTGGATGAGTTGCCCCTGCCGATCAGGTCTGCCAAATCACTGTACATTTTTAAGAAACCGTTGAAAGCACATCTAATGTTGGTAGCATACAATGATTGAGGTGGTATTTTATATGCCGATGTGGTGTTTTATGTTGTCGATGTTTGTTTTCATTCTTGTACTTTTCATGTAAAGCACTTTGGTTCAACCTCGGTTGTGTTTTAAATGGTGCTATATAAATAAATAAACAAGAACAAGAACAAGAACAAGCCACTAAATTACATGTTAAGTTTTCCCTTTCGAACGGCCTCTCCCACAAGGTTAGCCGACTGCTATATAAGTTGGCTCTGAGGGCCATTTTGTAAGAATATTTCTCCTTCAGCGCGAAGATCACGAAGAAGCTGAAGAAAGAAGCTTGCCATTGAGAAGAGCCCCCCGGTAGTGGAAGATCGCCTTTCACCAGGATCAGCACCCTCGTCGGCTGCGAGTGGCTTGATTTCCTTCAGTGGCTCTGAGGAGGAAGCCGTTGTCTATGACTCCATGTAGCTGACAGCTTCAGATACTGAGGAGTGGGCGTGTTCTGGTGAGGACCCCGGGACACTCACTCCCAGGGAATCGAGCTGATTCGCATCCTCACTAAGGCAGTGGTGGAGCTTGGCTTGGACTGGTCATGCAGCCCCTGAACCCCACCCGTAACAGCTTAGATGAGTGGTACTGGCAGTCAGGACGCCATCAGCGATCCTCCCACCAAAGACCAGCCCGGTTCTTCCCTAATGTTCATGATGAACTCACAAGGACGTGGTGCTCTCTTCTTTACTTCTGCCACTCTCACCTCGAATGACGGCGCTGAAGAAAGAGGTTATGGCAAGCTCCCATCTCTAGGAGAGGCAGTCGCCAGGCATCTCTGCCCTCTATCGGCCCTGAGATTAGAAGCCCATGCAATGCATCCATCTTAGCCCTGCAGGACCACCTCCGCTCTAGCGGGCAGGGCTTATTCAGCGGCTGGCCAGGCTGGCTCAGCACTCCACATGATTGCGGTGCTACAAGTTTTCCAAGCCAAACTTCTCTGCTCAATGGATGAATCTGGCTCAAGTTCCGAGGCCTTCAAGGAGCTGCGCACAGCGACAGACCTGGCTCTGCATGCAGGCAAGGCCGTAGCCAATTTGGTGGTGTTGGAGTGCCACATTTGGCTACACCTCATGGAGTTTAAGGACGTGGACAAGGTCACCTTCCTAGACTCCCCAGTTTCTCCAAAGAGACTGTTAGCCCTGCTGTGGACAGATTTGCCAAACGCTCCAGCTCGTGGCTGATTCAAGTCACCAGAAGGCTCTGTCCTCCCAGCAGCCTGCCAAACCTGCACCTGCACTGTAAAAAAAAATAAGTTGATTCAACTTAAAATAATTTGTAACCTGGCCCTTCAGCAGTGGCCCCAGATGGCCAAACGTTACCTGGGTCAATATCACCATAGAGTGCCTTTCAACTCTCACAATACTCAAACATTTTGGTTTTAATTTCCCATTCGCTTTATGTCATGTCATAGATAGTAGACACTCAAGTACTATAGAAACATATTAGCTGAGCTTCCACACATTTTTAAAAAATAATTATGGGCCATTATTCGAAGCATAAACCATAATATATGTTCACCCTGTCATGGACATATATATTACTGTTAAATACGTTTTCATTGCAAAATTTTCTGAAAGGTATGATGTCCCTTTCCTAAACAGGGTTATTTGTTTGCTTTCAAATTATAAATACATAAAATATTTTATGTAAACCATGTGTTTTTGAAGAAACTCATACAATTCGTACATGTATTTGTTTCTTATTTGGAGAAAACTGTGATATTTGGATGCAGTTTTTTGTTTGCATGTTATTGCCCCCACAACTAGCTATTGAACACACTGGATTATATAGATATGGATTATATAGATAATTATTATTTAAAATATCAAGATGACAGGGTTTACCTGCACATGACGGGGTGGACACATAAACCAGAACGGTAACACTTTATAATATTATTTAGGTGTAAGTCATTCATAAGTGATTAGTTAATGATGAACAAATCATTTACAAAACATTCATAAGTGATTAATAAGTGATATGCTAACAATTTGTGTATGTTTTTTAAATTCATTTACAAGTAATTTACAAGTGATTAGTTAATGATGAACTAATCATTTACAAACCATGACTATATGTTCATAAATGATTAATAAGTGATATGTTATTTTTTTATATACATTTTGTAGATTAAAGGGCATTAAATTGTGCGAGACGTGAATTTAAATAGTTTATTCACAGAGGTATATTATGTCACACTTCTCTTAAGTTTCGTCTGTATGTGCAGGCAGTGGCATATCACCGATCCGTGAATTAATGTTCCAAAGTGAAGTAAACTTCAACAGATTTTCCGTGCTTTTGAACGGAACGATGAACACTGTAGGTGCATTCCGATTGACAGGGTCCCTACGCAGCAGTGGTGTAATGTAACGAAGTAATAATACTTCGTTACAGTACTTAAGTATTTTTGGGGAGTATCTGTACTTTACTTGAGTTTTTATATTTCAGCCAACTTTTACTTTTACTCCATTACATTTCCTAATTAAAATGTATACTTTTACTCCGATACATTTCCCCGAAGCATATTCGTTACTTACTACAAAATAGTCAGAAGTCAGAAGAACACGGACTGCAGGAAAGCAAGTTTGATGAATCTGGCGTTTGCAAGTTTGACTCTTAAAAACACCTTTGCTCATGCAAACACGTGCGCGCACAACCGCGGATGATTCATTTTCCACTCAAGTCGAGTCCGGGGTGTGCGGTATACGGTATATCTTCAGCGATAATACGTAAGTGTTGTTGTAATGATGTGCGATCTGACATTATCCAGTAGGCTATATCACCAGATCACACACAGAGTGCACACACTTTGATTTATTAGTCTATTAAAATTCTAAATTCAAGGCATTCTAAATTGTAGATGGCAAAAATGCTTCTGTATGCTTTTTATATTTATATAATTTAATATAGTTAACAATCTATATCACACAAAGAGTACCGTTTTTCTGCCGATATCAGCATAACACATTTAATAATAATTTTATACAAGACTTACCTTTTAGACGTAATATTGCTTGTTTTTGCTCAATTTTGCCAACGAAAATAGTTCCAAACAAAGATCACAGCACTGTTTTGTGTCTCTGAGCAATGGTGTTTACTTATTGAATGAATCAGCTTTTTGAACGAATCGGTTGAATAAATGATTCAGTGACTCACTCATTAACACAGTCAAATACTTTGTTCCTGAATGAATCAACCGTTTGAATTAATCGGTTGAATAAATGATTTAGTGATTCACTCATTAACACAGTCAAATACTTTGTTCCTGAATGAATCAACCGTTTGAATTAATCGGTTGAATAAATGATTCAGTGACTCACTCATTAACAGTCACTTGCTGCTACTTACTGGCTGTTTTAATTTCACATTTGGACTATTTTTTCATGTTTTAAATCATTTCAAATATCAGTATTCAACGTTTTATGTTAAAAACAAAACATTATTCATCCATCTGTAACTGCAGGTTAAATGCATCCATGTCCCCTCATAGATACATAAACTTTCAACTTCTACCAAAGTCATTTTCTGGTAAGATATCTGTACTTTTACTTGAGTATGGCTTTCAGGTACTTTATACACCACTTCTACGCAGTGTTCACTGCTCCCTACTCCCTAAGCACAGAAAATCTGTTGAAGTGGTCTATTCCGAGGTCACCGTAGCCACCCAGATCCAGACTGTATCCAGATCAGATGGTGGACCAGCACCTAGGGATGACCTCTACAGCCCTGAATGTCAGCGGAGACCAGGACAACTAGATGAGCCCCAGAGACAGATCCCCAGTGAAGACCTTGTCTCCTAGACGGCCACCGGGACAAGACCACAGGAACCAGATGAGTCCTCTGCACAATCTGACTTTGTTGCAGCCTAGATTTAAACTGCTGGTTTCATCTGGCCAGAGGAGAACAACACACTATTTCGACACACTATTTCCCCCGTTTAATACTGTAAAGCTGTTTTGACACAATTTGCATTGTAAAAAGTGCTATACAAATAATGGTGACTTGACTTGACTTGAATTGATTAACACCATCAATTGCACAGCAATTGTTTACTTATTACTAGTAGGCCCAGTACCGCCGCTCCCTATACGCAGAGTACGCAGTTTGCGTAGGGCACCAACTCCCAGGGGGGCACCAGTTGCTCAAAAAAAAAAAAAAAAAATTTCGTTCTATATTAATATTAACATGAACATATACATAAATAAAAATATAAACATACGACATTTTACGGTGAACTATTTAATGCGCATCTTGTCAGTAAATGATGATGGAGATTTAACGCTGACTACAGAACCGGCTTTACTGACAAGATGCGCATTAAATATCGCATGCGATTCATCATGCAGCCCTAATTAACATGAACATATACATAAATAAAAATATAAACATACAGCATTTTATGGTGAACGCAGTGGGCAGTAGGCTAAGCACACGTGACGCGCCATTCCCGCATCCACTCGCGCCTCATGTTTGCGGCTGAATGCAAATTATCATAATTGATGGACAACTATGCTCGTGAAAAGACATCAGCAATCTGGCGCCGAGAAAAGAAGAAAAAAAAAAAGATGAAGATAAAGCCCGTGCATCACTTCCAGGTAGCCTACACTCATAATCCTGTGAAACTTTTTTGGATGTTGACGTTAACAATGTGTTAATGTCTAATACTTCACCACCACCAACGCATATTCTCTCTGAGTTTCCATGTTCCCTTACAGAAATTAGCCATGGTTTTTTTTTATGAATAAAACCAAAAATCATGGTTCTTGTAGCCATGGTAACCAAAGAAGTATTAATAATATTTTTTGTAGTTATAAAAAAGACCTAAAATTCATTATATAAAAAATATGAGGCAATAATGTTTGGTTTATTAATAATTATATGGTTTCATTGAACAACACTGTTAAAATAATGTAGGCTAATACAAAATAAACAATTTATGTACATTACATATTATTACAAATGCCTGCAAAGGGAGCCAAAGGCCTGGTAATTGCTTACATTTACAGGACGATTAAGTCCTTGTTTAATATTGACCAAACATTTAATTCAAATATCCACTTAATCTTTAATTTTTGGCCACCTTTTTGCTATATATAAGATGACACAGCCTCGATAATTTCTTGATTTCTGAATGCTTATAAAATCAATTAGACAACTGTATTAATAAAATCATAGCCATAGGTAACTGTCTAGAGCAGCAGTTGTAATTCGTAAATAATAAAATTTAATTACAATTTATTTATTTACTTTTATATTTTATTAAAGTTCTATTTTGACCCCTATAGTTTTTTTTTTTTTTACTTCCATAATATTTGGGGGAGGGGGCACAACAATACAATTCTGCTTAGGGCACCCATTTGGCTAGCAGCGGCCCTGAGTAGGCCTAGCATAAAACAAGTGTTAAAAATACTTAAAATACTTTCTGCATTTGTTAGGATCTCTGGAGGAATGGACTCAAACAAGGTCAGACGAGCAGAGGGATCAGGCGAGGGGGCAAACAGCAGCAAGGGAAAGTGCAGGCTGCAGCACCAGAGGCATTTCATAAGGTCAGCAACGATGAGCAGTCCAATCCTATTTGATACTGGAGGAAAACAGGCAACTGCAACACAAACTGGACAAAGGAGACATACGTGAGTAATGTAATTAACTTTAGGCAAGTTTAATTCATTATTATGAATTATAGGATTAACAAAATAAACCGTATTTAAAAACAAGAAAAAACTTGATGCATGAGACATGCGCTATTTTTAGGTTATTTATACATTTTAACCTAAAAACGCCTTTCTGCCTTTTGGTTTTCTTGAAGTGGACTGTCTCCAAACCATCAGCCAGGGTTCTTAGTTCATCTTGAGCTGTATAAAACTCCTCAATAATTTGTGTGCTCTGGAAAAAAAATGATTAAATTTACAGTAATTAACTCAAAATGGTGTGTTTTTGTGTGTGTTGTGTGTTGAGTGTTTTGTTTATTTTAAATTTTTTTGGTTAGCATTCAGTGCTAGTGTTGGTGTCTGAATCATTGTTACTTTCTGCTTTTAGGAGACTTGTTTTGTACATGAAAATGTATGAAAAATTAAACATTTTAACTGACCTTTTTGTAAAGATGTTTAATGCTAAAAGGCCTCATCAAGATCTCATTGACAGACGGGTGTTTCACTGGATCGGTCTGAAGTGTGTCTTTCACCAGCTGATGAAGATCTTCAGAGAAGATCTTAGGAAGAGCTTCATAGGAGCAGTTATATATCTCGTCTGTGTTTCTTCCTGTAAACTAAAGACAGTCAAAAATATGAGGTCACTAGGTGGTAAAAGTTAAAGTATCAGTGGGCTTGTGCAAAAACATGTATCCCACTTAGACAAAAATCTTTTTTCAAAATACAGTATGTATTTTTTTGAGCCCTTGTCAAGAACCAAAATTCAACATCAATAGATACCACATAATTTGATTAATATGAACAAGCACATGTTCAAAATTTGTTTCACAGAATTTAAACTGAACTATTCCATTTAGTTCTAGACCCGCTGTGCCCATATTGCAGTCAAAATGAATATTGTTTTTTCCCCATACAAGAAAATGCTAAAAAAAAAAAAAAAGCAGTCTATATAATACATAATGTATTGTACCATATATTTTACTTCATTAACAATGCATCACTGGATTCGTATATTTCATTGCTCAAAAATACATTTTAATACCTTTGATGTTTTCTTTACATCAAATCTTTTAATGTGATTAAGAAAACAATTGTCCTAACAACATGAACTCTGCAACAATATTACAATATGAATTATTATCTAATTATTATTCTGTGGACTAGTTAGCTAACGCTAAATTGCAGATACAACTCTTCCTCTAATTTGAGTTCTACGTTTTGTGTATAGATAACACAACAACAGTTGTTCAGTGGCAAGTATTTCAGTTTTCATCTTCTCTGAATCTATAAACATACCTCATTCTCAGAAAATGCAATGCAGTTTGCCTGCATTTTGTGTTTGATTTTCTGAGAGAGATCTCCACCGTCACAGTGCTCCAGTACGAGATACAGACAGTCAGGACCTGAAAGCAGGTTCATTCATTATCATTTGCTTTAAATAAAAAAAATATATATAAATAAAAAAAAAACTTGAAAATTTGAGAACTTGGGAATATATATATATATATATATGTGTGTGTGTGTGTGTGTGTGTGTGTGTTTGTGTAAAAAGAAAACCTCTGATGTCTTCT